>NC_134271.1:11343459-11425959 GCF_031893055.1 Leptodactylus fuscus | reverse complement strand
ATAGATAGATAGGAGATAGATAGATAGATAGATAGATAGGAGATAGATAGATAGATAGATAGGAGATAGATAGATAGATAGGAGATAGATAGAAGATAGATAGATAGATAGATACTGTAGATAGATAGATAGATACGATAGATAGATAGATAGATAGATAGATAGATAGATAGATACTATAGATAGATAGATACTATAGATAGATACGATAGATAGATAGATATTATAGATAGATAGATAGATAGATACGATAGATAGATAGGAGATAGATAGATAGATAGATAGATAGATGATAGATAGATAGGAGATAGATAGATAGATAGATAGATAGATACTGTAGATAGAGCGATAGATAGATAGATAGATAGATAGATAGATAGATAGATAGATACGATAGATAGATACTATAGATAGATACGATAGATACTATATATAGATAGATAGATACTATAGATAGATAGATAGATACTATAGATAGATAGATAGATACTATAGATAGATAGATACTATAGATAGATAGATAGATAGATAGATAGATAGGAGATAGATAGATAGATAGATGATAGATAGATAGGAGATAGATAGATAGATAGATACTGTAGATAGAGCGATAGATAGATAGATACGATAGATAGATACTATAGATAGATAGATACTATAGATAGATAGATCGATAGATAGATACTATAGATAGATAGATACTGTACATAGATAGATACTGTAGATAGATAGATAGATAGATACGGTAGATACTGTAGATAGATAGATAGATAGATAGATAGATAGATAGATAGATAGATCGATCAGTAAGACCCTTGTGTTTTGGGTGTCTTCTCCTGGACCATTATTGTGTTAGAGCCTGGGCCCGCTAGAGTGGGCTGATCCGACACTGGATAACACCTCCCTTTACATGCTGACATGGGCCGCCTTCCATGTTACTTGACTCCTCCCCATAGACTCAGGTCATGTATGTAGACTCCTTCACATTAGGCCTTGGCCCCCTCTGTCACCAGGGTCTGGATACTTGTGACCTCTGCAGCCCCTATAGTTCCACTTAGTTTTATGCATCTCCTGCCAAACCCATCGAGTGCACCCAAAATTTTTGCGTCCCTGTCTCTTGTACATTAAGAATGGGCAGACTGTATGTAATAGTGGATGGATAGGGGGCGGTGTCATAGCAGGGGCAAAAGGGGCATTATGTACATAGTATATAGCGCTGTTGTTAAAGGGATCCTATTATTAAAATGCAATTTTTTTCTGGGTACCTCGTAGGAATAGCCTTAAGAAAGACTCTTCTTCTCCTACCTTTAGATGTCTTCTCCGCGCCACCGTTCTGTATAAATCCCGGTTTTCGTTGGCATGCAAATGAGTTCTCTTGTAGGCGGGCCCTAGCGCTCAAACAGCACTGGGGTGTCACCAATGCTACGAGAGAACTCTCCAGCGACGCCTCCATCTTCTTCAGGAACGGCCTCTCTGTGCGTCTTCTTCTGGCGCTGGCTTCAAACTTCTAAGCCTTGGGCAACCGACTGTGCATGCCCACAGGCCACAAGAAATATGGCCGCTTACACAGTATTTTCTTGTGGCCGGCGGGCATGCGCAGTCGGCTCTGCCCAAGGCCTAGAAGTTTGAAGCCAGCGCCAGAAGAAGACGCACAGAGAGGCCGTTCCTGAAGAAGATGGAGGCGTCGCTGGAGAGTTCTCTCGCAGCATTGAGGACGCCCCCTGTGCTGCGAGAGAACTCATCTGCATACAGAAGAAAACCGTGATTTCTATCGAATGGCGGCGCGGAGAAGACATCTAAAGGTAGGAGAAGAATAGCCTTTCTTAAGACTATTCCTACGTGGTACCCAGAAAAAAATTACATTTTAATGATAGAATCCCTTTAAGTACAACAAAGAGCATTATAGGGCGGTATTATTTTAGCATTATTAATTGGGTACTACTGGGTATTATTTTGGGCAATTTGTTTACCATGGTATTATTATGTAGGTGTTATATGCCTTTTTTATGTGAACATTGTGTGTGGTGTACTTTTACTTGGACTATATGGTGGTATTATTTCAGAATTAATACTTGAGTATTATTTGTTTACTATATGACATTAATATGTAGGTTTCATATGACTTTATAGTTCGAGCACTATGTCTGTCGCACTGTTACTTGGCACTATATGGCGGTATTATTTTAGTATCAAATATATGGTATTATGTACCGTAAGTTTGATACAGCTTTATTATTTCAATGCTGTTTTTGTGTTACTGTTACTTGGCACTGGAGGGCGGTATTATTTTAGCACTATTAATTGTTTACCAGTTGGCCCTGGTATTGGTTTACTCTGTGAACCCATGATGTAGGCTGTCTGGGGCTATATTACATGTCTATTGTACTTTTATTTAGCTCTAGATGTTGGTATTACTTTAGTAATAATAACTCTATACTATGTGGCACTATTTTTTCTTACTCTGTAGCATTAGGGCCCCTTCACACGGCGTAAGCGCGCCGCTCATTTAGACACGTATACACGTGTCCGAGCGCGGCGCTTCAAAACAGAGCCCATTGATTTCAATGGGAAGCGCGCGTATATGACGATATACGCGCGCTTCCCATTGAAATCAATGGGCTCTGTTTTGAAGCGCCACGCTCGGACACGTGCATACGTGTCTAAATGAGCGGCACGCTTACGCCGTGTGAAGGGGCCCTATTATGTAGGCTGTTCAGGCCTATATTATGTGTACTGTTACTTGGCAGTATATGGCGGTATTATTTTAGTACTAATAATTGTGTACTATTTGGCGCTGGTACTTGTTTAGTCTGTGGCATTATAATGTAGGCTGTTTATGGTATTTTTGCTTGGCATTATATGGTGGTAATATTATGGCACTTACAACTGTGTACTACTTAGCAGTGTTAGTTAACTAATATGACATTACTATGTCGGTTTTATATGGATTTGTAATTGGAGCACTGTCTATTGTACTGTTACTTGCCACTATAAGTTGGTATTATTTCAGCGCTACTAATTGTGTACTATTTGGCGCTGGTATTTATTTACTCTGCAACATTATTATGTAGGCAGTTCAGGCCTATAGTATGTGTACTTTTACTCGGCAGTATATGGCGGTATTATTTCAATATTACTAATTGTGTATAGTTTGGCGCTGGTATATATTTACTCTGTGGCATTATTATGTAGACAGTTCAGGCCTATAGTATGTGTACTTTTACATGGCAGTATATGGCGGTATTATTTCTATATTACTAATTGTGTACAGTTTGGCGCTGGTATTTATTTACTCTGTGGCATTATTATGTAGACAGTTCAGGCCTATAGTATGTGTACTTTTACTTGTCACTATATGGTGGTATTATTTATGCAGTGCAATAAATGATTAGGACATTTCTATCCTGTCTTTCCCCATTCCAATAATGGACAGACCTGTCCGTCTTGATCTGACCCTAAGTGCTCTTAGTTTTTATGCCTCTTTTGTATCACTGTAGTGTTGTTTCACACCTGCACATCCAAGCCACATCTGACACCATCACCGACCACCTAATGGGAAGGAGATTATCACAGAGATGATAAGTGATCTGTGAACGATCTAAGATCCACTTGGTGTGTGTCAATAAGGCCTTGGTGTTGAAAATGACGGCTCATTGTTACCGGCTCAGCTACTGTTTGCACCTTGGTCTCAGTTAGTAGGCCCTTGTAGGCCGCCGCGGGCCTTGCGAGGTGACGATTATTATCTTGTTCATCCATCGTTGTCACCTGGTTCGCTTTCTCAGAAGGATTACAGTCTGCCAGTAGCTTATAGACGCAGTAACCTGCCCTGCGGCCATCGCTCGGTGAAATTAGTCACTTCCGCTGCACTGATAAAAATTAGGAGAGGCGTAGACGCACCTATAGTGAGACAGGGATATGTCGGGGAACTATAGGAGCATTAAATGCTACCCTGACCCTGAATTACTTAATTACTTGTCCAGGATTGGCAAAAGGGTCGACTTTATTTAAGAAACAGCGCCACTCTGGTCCATGGGCTGTGTCCGGTATTGCAATTCAAAGTGAAAATTAGATATATAGGTCTGTACTTATACACCAGACCCCAGAGGAAACACTCCTGCACTAAGACTGACAACCATATTGCTCCCTACTCCCATATACACTTGTGTAGTCGGGGGTAGGGGAGTATGTTGCTGTCAGAAACCCCTTGTCAATGGCTTATTCTTCCTCTGAATAAAAGGATCGGGTAGGTTGAAATCCAACAACCTGATCCTTAGTTCCCCTGATATCTTCCTGTCTGGGGAAGGTTGGAAGACCCCCATACACATGAGATGGTTGGCTGGTCCATCTAAATTGGACGTTAAGACAACAATAATTAAATATGTATGAACAGATTAAGACTGGAGACACCATAAAATATAACGTATAAGGAGCAGAAGGGTAACCTAAAGCTCCTGGGCCCCGATGCAATATATTATTAGGCTTAGTGGCCAGAGTGAAAATTGCAGGATGTAGAACTTTGTTTTAAATATAGATAATGAGATGGAAACAATGTAGATGTAAATAAAAGTAACAAATAATTATTTAAGAATGTTTAACATTGGTTTAAAGGGTAGGACATTTTCTGGTGACACATCCCCTTTAAGCAGGTCTGCTATACTTTCCTATATTATTGGATTCCTATAAATCTCCCCCCCCCCCCCCATTAAACCATAATCCGATCAGCCCTAACACAGTGGGATCTGTTGCCTGCGGTCATATCCATGGATGATATTGGTGTCGGTGCATACTACTAACACTTCCTTCCCCATCAGCACCATGGACAGAGGAAGGGATAAGCTTCCCGAGAACCACTCACGTTTTATAAGACATGTTTGAGACAGCAGTGCAGATCTATTTGCCGCTCATGGTCTATGCAAGTCCGAGCGACAACCCCAATGGGCATGGCTACGGCCGCTGTTGGTGGTCAAGTACTCGGGGTAGGGTTGAGCGATCGGGATTGGAAAAGATCGGATTCTGATCGGCGATCGAGAAGATTTCACGAATTCCGACCCAATCTTTTCCAGCGGGATCGGACGTTATTTCAAGATCGGCTCAACCCTAAAAGTGACTTTTTCCATAGAGAAGCATTGACTAGGATTGAGGATCGGATCCCGATCAGCAATCGAGCAAATTTCACGATCGAGATCGGCTGGAAAATGATCGGAAATCGGATTTTAAAATCGATCCTGAAATCTCAAGATCGGCTCAACCCTAATTCAGGGACTTGAATTCTTATCTTATAGGATGAAATGTTCTTTCATCCCTGGATCTGCAGGAACGATCCGGGTATCTCGCGCTGTAATTCAGCAGATGTAAGGGTAAGGCAGCGCTGAAGGGGTTAACGATCCTTCGTACAATAAAATAAAGCTGGATCGGGGTTGAATGTCTACGGGGAAGCGTGTAATTACTACCCAGGAGATAATGGCGGTGGAGAAGTTTTGCTTGTCAGACGTTCCTAATTGCCGTCTCATGGGGTATCTAACAATAAGAGATAACGTGGATCCTTATAAGGAAGGAACTACTTAATGAACGTAGGCCGACAATTAATCCATGGAAAGTCGTGACGTACGGAACAATGGGTGAGCTCCTTATAGGAACATCTCTGTTCAGACCCATCCAACGTGGCTGTATGGCTGGCAAGCAAGCAGCAATTCATCAACCAGGGCCATAGAAATACATTGAGAAGTCCCACAAATGCTCTTACATTGCCCACTATTGCTTGAAGGCTATTCCTCCTGACTCCCCATCACATATGCATACTCGGATCATGGGGAGACTCCACTCTATAGGTCATGGTTCCTGCTCTGGAGGACTCAGCGTGATCATCTATTACATAGTTACTTGTGTGTATCAATAAGTGACTTGTCATACTAAATTTCACCTGCAGTGGCCGCTGTAGGGAGAATGTACTGCTGGCACTGAGCTTCTCATGGCGATCACAAGTGATCAATAAGGTTTTCAGCTTCCAGGTAAACATTGATCAGCTGATCATCTGCAAATTACATTTTGGAAAAGCTTGTTCTGATGGGACAACCCAGGGGGGGTAGTTATTCGTGATGGGGATTTCAGCTCTTTTTAGTGAGTTGGATCATTTGGCCCTGCAAACTGAGAAAGAGATGACTCTCTCCCATCCCAGCTCCCTATTTAATAGACTTCTCTGTGCTCTGCGGGGGCGGAGTTTGGTGCCTATGGGCAGGAATAACAATTCAGGGGTGGGGTGTGCTGTAGGTAAAGCAAGAAATGTTAAAATAAAAATTGTGGTTGCACTTTTGTGAATTACAGGGTGTGTAAAGTCACATATAAAGTGGGCTCCTGCTACTTGAGGGGCCCCAAAGGTCCTTTTGCAGCCATATTATAAATGGTACACAATTCGGCTGTATTAAATGCGGACATTGGCCGAAATGGATCATGTGACTGGCATGGGTGTCGCTAACATAACAGGACCCTATAATGTTGCCCCATATAATAGGACAATTTTTGCTCCGTTTTTTCCCAGCATGCAGCACGGCCTCACAATCTACTAATAGTATAATAAATGAGATCCGCCGCAGCAGCAGGTCACCAGTGAAAGCCGCATCCATTCAGCACTATATACATAAGGGATAAAATATCTGCGAGGAAAGGATTTGAGACGATCATAGGTGAAATAGTTGGGATGTTACTTACGTAAGTGCATTGCACAAAGATTTACAGTCTCTGAATCTGCTTCTCTTTTAATCCCAGGGATCTTGCCAAAGATATCCTTATTCCTCACAAGACACTGCTGCTGCCAAAATCCAGAAACTGGAGTCGTTTGACCTGGCACACCCCACATGATGTTATATGCTGGCTCCAGGAGGGGGGGGAGGCAGATCCATATCTCTGCCCGCACTGATCGCTCTATATAGGGCTGCAATCTGTAGGCAGAAAGGATAGAAATAGGAGGTTAATGGCTTCTATGAATCCACGTCATCTCCTCAAGTCAGGGGTGCTGCTGTGGGGGGCGCGGAGGGAGCAGCTGCTCCGGGGGTCTGACTTCCTGAGGGGCTCCAAAGGCCTCCTGACACATAAGATGGTTAGACATGATTTAGTATTGGCCTGAGAGTTACTATTTATGGCAATGAAAAAATATAATGGCATTATTATTATTATAATATATGTATATTATTGCAGTATACACAGTATATAGCCAGGGGCAAATCTCTGGAACCATCCTAATACTGCCTCATTAGTGCACCCACACATAGTCACTTACCTACACATAGTATACTGCCCCCTTAGTGTCTCCACACTGTATACTGCCCCCTTAGTGCCCCCATACACACAGTATACTGCCCTCCTAGTGCCCACACACAGTATACTGCCCCCTTAGTACCCCCCAACACACAGTATACTGCCCCTTTAGTGTCCCTGCACTGTATACTGCATCCATAAAGATCCCACACACAGTATACTGCCTTCTTAGTGCCCCCATATACAGTATACTGCCCCCTTAGTATCCCCCACACAGTATATTGCCCCCTTAGTATCCCACACACACAGTATACTGCCCCCTTAGTACCCCCCACACAGTATATTGCCCCCTTAGTACCCCCCCCACACACAGTATACTGTCCCCTTAGAACCCCCCACACACAGTATACTGTCCCCTTAGAACCCCCCCCACACAGTATACTGCCCCCTTAGTACTCACACACACAGTATACTGCCCCCTTAGAACCCCCCCACACAGTATACTGCCCCCTTAGTACCCACACACAGTATATTGCCCCCCTTAGTACCCACACACACAGTATACTGCCCCCTTAGTACCCACACACAGTATATTGCCCCCCTTAGTACCCCCCCACACACACAGTATACTGCCCCCTTAGTACCCACACACACACAGTATACTGCCCCCTTAGAACCCCCCCCACAGTATACTGCCCCCTTAGTACCCCCCCACACACAGTATACTGCCCCTTTAGTGTCCCTGCACTGTATACAGCACCCATAAAGCCCCCACACAGTATTCTGCCCCTTAATGGCCCCACGCACAGCTGTAAGGCCCTGTCACTCTTTCTGGAGTCCCGGTGATCGCCCCTCTTTATAAGAGCTTCCGGGACATTCTAGGAGTGTTGACCGGTATAACAGGGAGTTGTAGTCCCGCAGCGGCTGTAGGTTTGGATTGTATGGTCTGCTATTTCTTATAATATAATAATAACCATTGCGAGCATTGCCCCATTGATCTCACTCACACCAGGCTTGTCCTAATAGCCATGTCACTAGATGAAGGTATACATCGTAGGCTTGTACTTATTTTGGGTAAAATGCGCGCCCGTCTCCTGAGAAATCCCTTCTCCAAAGACTTCGACGGCTCAAAAATAAAAACAACGATATCTTTAGAAGAGCAACGAAATACCTTTCTAATATGTTCACTTGTCTAATAGTCAAAGAATGTCGGAGCAGTTGTTGGGAGGCCTCCATATGCATCACAAATAACCCGAAAATGTACCCCCTTTGATACGACTTTCTCTGGCTCTTTAAGCACAGCCTTTGATACGCGCCATACGCTATTGTGCCGGAGCTCGGCTACACTCCGGCGCCTCCGACATGTGTCATCACTACATGGATGGACATAATAAGGTTTTTATCTGGACAGGAGCTTACAACCGCAAGTGAGCAAGGGGGCCATACAGCGCATGGAGATCAAATAGAGCAACGGTTTGTGTGCATATGTCCGACTGATGTGCAACACTTAGAAAGGCAACAGACCCGAGACAAGGAGGCCTCCTCAGTCACACCAAAGCTCCTTGGGGTTCAGCCCTTGCATTCCAGTCCAGCCCCTTCTCCCGGGGATCGCGCCTTTAGCTAATAGAGAATCAGCCAGACGTGAACGTGAGAAAGTCGGCTAATGCCGGGCTCCTGGAATACCAGATAAAGAAGGAACCTTCTTGTTTGCTTTGACCAAGATAAATTAAAACATAGAAAGGCTTCACGTTTTGTCCAAGTCATACTTCTAAATGGACAAGTAATTGCTCCCTCCTTCCTCAGCAATCAAGAAAAGATCAAAGATACATTCCTACGTGGCACCCACCCTGGTAACCCGGCACAATGTCAAGGACATATGGCCAACGAAAACTGACGGAGAAGATAAGGTTCTGCTAAACCACAAAGTGACCTCAAGATCTTTCATACAATAGAGGGAGGTGGAAATGTAGTCGGTGACCTCCCGCTGAAATATTGGGTTTTCGTGGGTTGTTATGGTTGTCGGCACATGGTAGACCATGACGCCAAGGAACCAACAAGATGGCAAAGTGTAAGGAGTTGAATGGTTTGGCTACGTTCTGAATCCTGGATGAAAAAGTCAAGCAAGGCCAACTTTTTTGTCCATTGTTGTCCATCATTCTTCTGGTCCTACGATGGACCAGAAGAACAAAGACTTTGAAGCAGATGTGAACTGGGATGGGATCCATAAAGGACCATACGTAGAGTCCCTGCCCAAGAATGTTGGCCTCTCTTGTTTATTCGATGTGACGTTCATTTGTGACCGGTTTCCGGATGTGCTGAGCAACTTTTGGTAATGCAAAGTGTTTGGTGTTTTCTTTGCAGATGCAACGTATAAGGGTGGAACGTTACCAAAAGAGGAGTTAGTTAAGAAGATTCGTAGTATGAACCTGCACGAGCTGCAAGGTGATGCCCATTTGGGGAGCATCCCACATTCCCTTTTGTGATATGATTATGGCCATATTTATGACGTGACTTGTTCCAGGAATCTAGGAGGTCTCCCCTTATTTCGGGAGTCTCCTGAACATTGTAGAAGAGCTGGTAAGTATGTCCTTATAGCTGTGCCCTCATCCCCCTTCCCAAGGTAATAAATCACTTCTAAAGGAGTCCAAACCCAGTGCCACTTTGGGTATGAATCTACCTTTCGATGAACCTACAATTTTGGGAATCCTTCTCCATCACATACCCATGGGCTCCTCACCATTCACTGCCCTTCAAAACAGTCCAAAAAGTTGCAATCTGTCTCCATTTTTTCTTTGCACCAGTTCTCATCATTCTCCACCACCGTTAGGTTCTCTACGATGTCTCTTCTGTTGGACATTTGGGGGTCGGATGCTGTGGTGGGCCAGGTCACCCCCTGGTCCTAATGGTTGGACCCCATTAATCAGTAAGTTATGACTTATTCTACTAATCCGTCATAACTTACTCTAGAGCGAAGACCCCATAAAGTCTTAGTTTGTCCAGGTGAGGTTCTCCTTGCCGGTTCCTTGTTGCAGATTAGCCTCCCATTTTTGTAAGGATTCCACCTATGATTTTTTATGTTGCTGCACCATGGGGCTTTCAATATTTGCCCTACAAGTCATGACTTGCATTATGATGTGCACAGAGGGGACGAGGTCTAGGTGTAAATCTAATCAATTGTTGTAACGATCCCTGTGATCTATGCACACGTTCCGCCATGGACATCTTTCTTGCCAGAGTTACACTTCATTGTCCGCACCACAAAAAGTATTTGCTTATGCAAGTGGAGAGAACACCTCCAAGAATAGAAGACCAGCCACCGAATTTGGGAGAGCCACCCAGGAGGACATGTTCTGGCAGGTGTAAATGATGGGCAGGCACTTTCTTTTTTTCATCTAGGGCTCACAATCTACATTTTTTTCCTATCAGTATGTCTTTGGAGTATTGGAGGAAACCCGACGCAAACACGGGGAGAACATAAAAACTCCTTGTAGATGTTGTCCTTGCGGGATTCAAACCCAGGACTCCAGCACTGCAAGGTTACAATGCTAACCACTGAGCCAACGTGTTGTCCCAACAGGCATTGAATTTTGTATGGGCCAGAAATGATGCAAATTGCACCAAATTTACCCCCAAGGGCATATAGAACACCGCAGGAGGCATGCGGGGTAAATTTCTCTACCTCATGCCTTGTATACCAATATTTCGGAGGCACCGCTTTAGTAAATTTAGCGCACTTTAGGACTCCAGTTAGCGAAGCCCAAGATTAGATAATAGTCATGTTACTTGTACAGGCTTGGGGTGTATTCACAAGGTGCAATAACCTCAGCGTTTTTGCAAAATTGCAACTGAGTTATGAGCTCAATAGGGGAGATTTATCAAAATCCATGTTTCTTACCCCAGTCTAATTTCCCCAAAACTAGAGTCAATGCACCTAATAGTTAAGAGGCTCATGCGTTTTAATAAATTGGGGTGCAACTATTGCCCATTCCAGTGCCCAAATCTCAAATCTAGCTGGGGGTAGGTGTATATTTGAGCCAGTCTCCGGGGTAAATCATAGTAGATTTGTCAAGCCATGGGAGGCCGTGCCCTATCACACTGAGCCCCTCCCCAAACAAACCCAATTTTTAGGGAAAATGGCATGTGAGGCGCAAATGAGCCAAAAGCAAAGCACGAAATACACCGTACCTGTAAACATTGGCAAGTAGCATACAGGAGAATGGAACGCGGAGTTCTTGACATGTCCCTGTTTGTGTATGTTGTCCCCCTATTTTGTGATGTATTGGCCACCCTCTTTTTTTGGGACGTGACTGGCATGTCAAGTGCCCATGTCATCTGTAAAATGAGAGGGAGCCCAGGGGATGCAGGAGCTTTCTGTTGGGCCCAGGAGATCTGACCATTCTTCCAGGACACTGGGAGGTCTCTTCTCTTTTCGGGAGCCTCCCGGACGTTCCGGGAGAGTTGGAAAATATGCTATATACACGAAGGGAAAATTCACATGGAGTTTTTTGGACCGGTACCTGAAGTGGAGGCCGGGTCAGGTTCCAGTCCAAAATATGGGTAGCGCACTCTGCTCCAGATCAGGCCCAATGAATGGGCCTAGTTGGGAGGAGGGAGTGTCTTCAGGCCGAATCGCGAGGCAAAACAGCCTGAAGAATGAGCACCTCGCTTCCGGAACAAACGGCTCCCGGAAAAAACACCTGACCGCCATTCCAGTGCGCCGCCATGTTCCATCATCTTCCTATAGTTGATGTGATAATATATAGAATTACTGTAAGAAATGAAGCACGAGGCGTTGCACTGCTCTAGGAGAGAACATCCATATACCTTCAGAACTGGATGCATCAGAGTTACAATATGTGTCCATACTATGGGCCATACAACACAAATCCATATCACGCAATAATGCCACTCATTCTCCGACCATATCATATCATATATATGAGAGAACTATAAAGGAGGTCGGTGGACATGATAGGAATAACCCTATAGAAGACAGTCCTTGTCCCCTGTACTATGGCAGCCATGTGCAGGTTTGGGAAAGGCTTCAGGTTTTCACACCTCCAGAATTTGCAATCTTGCTTAAGGCAAGCCATCTCATGTAGTATCAGGACAACAAACACTTGTGGATTCCGTCTGCCCGGGATGAGATGTACGCTGCCATAAAAGAGCACAGCAATAGGGTTTATGGCACAGAAAGAGACTTAAAGCTCTTCAGCCGTATACCCCTCCATATAACTATAGTGTGGGATTCCTTTAATCCGGCAGCCGGGAGAACTTTTTCAGAAGAGAATCCACTATGTCCTGGGATTGCCCTGTTCACATGAGGTTTTTTGGTATTCTGGACAGTAGTGTCGTCTGCAGCGCCATTATAGGTCAATGGATCTGTCTTAGTAATACCAGTGGATTTAGCTTTATCCTATTTTGGACAATCTCCTTCACCCTAAGGCGAGGGCTTTGGATGCCACCCCAACATACGACCAAGAATCGTTGTGTTGCCCTATATCTCCTAAAGTTAATGGAGTTGCGTTGTCTGATAATCCAGAATCAGAGGCGTAACTTGAAGTTCTAAGCCTAGGCTCACGCTCCATTATTTGCAGATTCCCATCAGATTTTTCTTGCCGTATTTTGCGTGTAGAAACTGCGGCAGAAATCTTGAGGTGTTTTCTGCCATTGTGTCTGTCTAGTTTGCTTGCGCTGATCAACCTCTTCAAAATGGGGCTGATCAGCCTGCGGCCGTGTCGTGGCGAGATAGGGTGGGATGCTTCTTTTTTTTCAACAGTGTGAACTCACCCTAATGCAAAATTTGTAATGGGGCCACCCAAATAATTCACATATATTTGACTATTCTCTTCATATACGGAAGACGGACATTAGGGAATATGCAATAATTGCACCTCTATCGTGATGTGCCTGTCCAGAATGTCTCTTGATCCACTACCTACAAAGACGCCCCTATCTAGAATATCTCCTAATTCACCACTTATTGTGACCCCCTCCAGAATATCTCCTAATCCACCACCTATTGTGACATGCCTGTCCAGAATATCTCCTAATCCAACACCTGTTGTTGATATCCCTGTCCAAAATATCTCTTTATTCACCACCTATTCTGATTCCCCTGTCCAGAATATCTCTCGACCCACCATCTATCATGATGCCCTTGTCCAGATTATCTCCTGATCCATCACTTATCATGATGCCTCTTTCCAGAATATCTCCTAATCCACCACTCATTGTGACACCCTGTCCACAATATCTCCTGATCCACCAACTATCTTCATGTCCCTGTCCAAAATATCTCCATATCTCCTGATCCACCTACTGCGACAGGTCTGTCCAGAATATCCCCTAAACCACAATCCATTGTGACACCCTGTCCAGAATATCTCTATATTCACCAGCTATCTCGAAGTTTCTTTCCAGAATATCTTCTGATCCATCACTATCATGAGGCTCCTGTCCAGAATATCTTTTTATTCACTATCGTGATGCCCTTGTCCAGATTATCTCCTGATCCATCACTTATCATGATGCCCCTTTCCAGAATATCTCCTAATCCACCACTCATTGTGACACCCTGTCCACAATATCTCTTTATCCACCAACTATCGTGATGTCCTGGTCCAAAATATCTCGGTATCTCCTGATTCACCACCTATTGCGATAGGCCTGTCCAGAATATCTCCTGATCCACCACCTATTGAGACACCCGTCCAGAATATCTCCAAATCCACCACAATTTGTGATGCCCCTGTCCAGAATATCTCCTGATCCATCACCTATCGTGATGCTTCTGTCCAGAATATTTCCTGATCTACCATCTATCTTGATGCCACTGTCCTAAATATCTCCATATCGCCTGATCCATCACCTAGCATGACGTCCCTGTCCAGAACATCTCCTGATCCACCATCTAACGTGATGCCCCTGTCCAGAATATCACCTAATCCATCACCTATGATGATGCCCCTGTCCAGAATATCTTTTTATTCACCACCTATCGTGATGCCCCTTATCCAGAATATTTCCCGATTCACCATCTATCATGATGTCGCTGTCCTTAATATCTCCATATCTCCTGATCCATCAACTAGAGTGACATCCCTGCCCAGAACATCTCGTGACCCACCATTTATTGTGATGCCCCTGTCCAGAATATCACCTAATCCTCCACCTATCATTGACATCTAAGCATGGACATGAATGAGTCCATTATACCGTGACATGGAGAGGAGTCTTCCTGCCCCATGTCTCAGAGGCTCTTCCTCCTCGCTCTCTCTCTCTCTTCCCAGTGCAGTAACTGGTCTGTCAGCTTGTACTGGGATGAGCAGAGCTGGATATAAATATCGTGGTCGGAGCTGTAGTGCTATGGCTGAGCTGTGGGAGAAGATCAACACCTCAAACAAGTCTCCAGCAGCTAAAGACAAGTTGAGATCAAGTTCGAATAAACTTTACTTGAGTCAACCCCCTTTTTACAGAAGACTCCATGCAAGCTAAGAAAACCCCACCTCCTTTTGAGCTAAGCAGTTGGTTTCTTTTGATCTAAGTATAAGTGGAGCTGGAGTTGAGGTATTTTTAGAGCAATTGACTCCTTAAACCACGTGTGCCCACGTTGATCAGGATGACTGTTCAATCGGCCCTGGTGCCAATCTTGTTCTTGGTGCTGGTTTCGGGCATGGTGCACTGCCTGCCGTTACTGAACTCCCATCGGAATGACACGCTGGACCGACGTTGGGAATCCCTATTTTCTAGGTCACTATCTAGGATCCCCGGAGAGAGAAAAGACACAAACCGGGAAAGTGACTATTTGCTGGGCATCAAGAGGATGCGGCGACTTTACTGCAACGTGGGCATTGGATTTCATATTCAGGTTTTACCAGATGGCAGAATCAATGGGATGCACAACGAAAACCGATACAGTGAGTATTTTATCCATTTTCACTTTTCTTTTTTCTGGAAAGTTGTCAAGGATGTTAATTCTAGAATATTAGTCATCGGCGATAGGTCTGTGACTAGTGACATAAACCTGTAATCCTCTGTGCTGCTGTTTAGTAAGACAATTTCCCGGTCGGGGCAGATGACGGAGTCGTCTTCTCCTAAACTGGAAGTGAAATTTGCTGAGCTCCGGAGTTAATCTTTATAATTGCACGAAGCTCTGACAGGGAAGTGACACTTAATGCTGCCGCTGGATTGAGTTCTGCTTGGTGGGACAAGTCTAGGCTGCGAGATTAGTGTCAGGAAAATGTGATCTTGCCTGGTCCATTAGAAATGAAGGGGTGGGGGGTGTCCTGGGGTCCCCACGTTGATTTGGATTTTTCCAAGAGGAACTAATACGGGCTTAAGAAGCCGTGATAATCACTTACTTGTTCTGTCACAGACACGAGGGGATGTCGGGTGCTGTAGTAGCGCGGACGCGACTGACAAGACAGAATTACGGGGGGGAGAGTCGAATAACGCTCGTCACTCGGAGTTGAAGATCTTTCGGGAAGGGATAAGCATCAATGAGATCTGTACAAGTGCAACAATTCTAAACAGATACAAGGAACTATGTGTTATTTAGGTTCTCCATGTGCCGCCATAGGGTGCTCATGTGCACCAAGTCCATAATACGGCATCTGATACAATTTCTTTACCTTACATTCTATAGAACTTAGCTTTGCATGTCATTGAAGGTATATATAGGTATGATATGGGTCCATATAGCTGCCATGTAGGTCAGTGCTAAAGCGGTAGTTTTTATAGCACCTATAGAAACCAATGGATCTGCTGCGGCACCGTTATCGCTTCTCCACTGATCAGATGTCCGTCATTGCAAAGGACCCGAAAAACGGATCGAACGACGCTAATGAGAACATAGCCTGACATACGTCATACGTAGCCCTAGTATTGTGTTCACTGGTGCAGGGTTTGTAGTTTTTGTAAATTTTTGTCACCATTGTGCAGGTTTTTTTTTACTTTGAAGAATCACTAAAATGATAAAATAAAAATTGCGATAAAACACTAAAATAAAGCAAAATATCCAAAGTGGTAAAAAAATGACACAGTGACTTAACCCCCTGCCCCGGAGCGCTGCTCCATACCCATCAGAAACCAGAGGATTTGGGTTATCCGGGAAGGCTTTACGTTTGCTACTAGGGGATCCCAATGTGTGAATATCTAGAAGGTGTATAGTAGGTATATATGGGCAAGTCGGGGGGAATTGGGTCACATATGGGATACATGTGTCCCCGATGACGCAACTTCAGGCATTGTCAATACCCAGCCAGTCCGATGTCCCAGAAATAGAAGGAGGCATACACAGAGTGATGTCATTCAGATCAGTCTCGATGACATCACCGGACTAGGACAGCTCCGTATTAGATGGAGTGATATGAAGACAACTCAGGGGTATATACCGTCACCTTGAATCTCTGCAGTAGGTTACGGGAGCAACGGAGAGTTTAAGAAATGTTATCCACATGTTAAAGAAATTTCTGTGCAGGTTATAGGTGCGGAGATGTGCGGCCATGTAGATTGTAAATCCGCAGTATGTCACTGACAGGCAAGGAATTCCTACATACTCTGCAATGCAAAGGGGGAAATCTGCGGAAATCTGCATCACTTCTGCAAAATGGACCATTCGGTGTTTTTTTTTTTCAGCTGCAAATTTTTAGCAGACATGAAATCTCCAGTGTAACAGTTCTGTGTGAACGGGTCCTTATGTGATAGAGATGGAAACACTAAATCTGCAGAATGTATCTGTATTAAGATAGAAATATAGACGGATAGATAGATAGATAGATATGAAATAGATAGATAGGAGATAGATAGATAGATAGATAGATAGATAGATAGGAGATAGATAGATATGAAATAGATAGATAGGGGATAGATAGATAGATAGATAGATAGATAGATAGATAGATAGATAGATAGGAGATAGATAGATAGATAGATAGATAGAGATAGATAGATAGATAGATAGATAGATAGGAGATAGATAGATAGATAGATAGATAGATAGATAGGAGATAGATAGATAGATAGATAGGAGATAGATAGATAGATAGATAGATAGATAGATAGATAGATAGATAGATAGATAGATAGGAGATAGATAGATAGATAGATAGATAGGAGATAGATAGATAGATAGATAGAGAGATAGATAGATATGAGATAGATAGATAGATAGATAATTCTTAAACTAATTAGACAGTTATGTTTGTTTTTGGATCAGTATTTCCAGTATGTTGCCTTGTTTATGTATAGATAGAACATAATGAAGGGGGGGGGGGGTGTTATGACCTCAGACTAAACATGATTTTCCTATTTCAGGTTTGTTGGAAATTTCCCCCGTAGAAGTCGGAGTGGTGAGTCTATACGGGGTTAAAAGTGGACTATTTGTTGCCATGAATGAAAAAGGAAAGCTCTTTGGATCAGTAAGTTCAGACCTGCCACACACACATATATACTGTACATATACACACACATATATACTGTACATATACACACACATATATACTGTACATACACACACATATATACTGTACATACACACATATATACTGTACATATACACACACATATATACTGTACATATACACACACATATATACTGTACATATACACACACATATATACTGTACATACACACACATATATACAGTGATTATTCTAGCTGTGAGCTATAACATTCCCCTATTGGTGGTGACTGTAATGAGATAAGGGGCTACCCTGTGAGATATATATATATATATATATATATATATATATATACACATACATACACAGCAGCTCTTACTGTCTGTGGCCCCTGAACTCACCCATAAGGCTAGGGCTGGGAGCAGGACACGCTGTTACAGGGGCTGGCAACGCTGTGCGGTACATTCAATACGTAAGGGGAGTTATTCCAAGCTACCACTTGCATACTTGCAGGCACATGCCATTCCTGAGATTGTTAGCCTGGTCATTTAATTAATCTTCTCTGGTGGACACGGATCGGATCCCTGGACGCCATTCACACTGTAAATCATGTTTTATCAGGGGCATAGCAAAAAAGAAAGTGGAGAGTTTCACAGAAGTTTCCATAGTCAATGACGTCCAACTATCCTGGTCACGTCCTAGGTTATAGAAACGCCTGTAAGGTTACGTTCACATCTGCCCGGTTGTCCATCCAGTGCAGATCCGTCAGAAATCACCAGACAGAAGTCTATCTTTTTGGTCCGGCGATTTCACTTTTAAACAATGGACACCCGATGGACCCCATCATAGTCAAGGCTCTGTTTGTGTCCATTGACGAATCAGAACAATGGACATATGTGAACCTTGCATGAACAGGCAGTTCCAACCCTCATAAGGTTCTGTACTATCTATAAGAAAATTACATATTGGGGACCTTGAAGTTTTGGGGGCAGAAAACCTTAGGTTTTTGGTTTGTCCAAAACCAAAAATTTGAAATTTCCACCATTACTAATTAGGGTTGAGCCATCGGGATCGGAAAAGATCGGATTCCGATCGGCGATCGAATAAATTTCACGATCACAATTGAAATTCCGATTCCAATCTTTTCCGGCGGGATCGAGGTCGGAGGTTATCTCAAGATCGGCTCAACCCTTTTCATGTATATAGGGTTGAGCGATCGGGATCGAGAAAGATCGGATCCCAATCGGCGATCGAGCAAATTTCACGATCGCGATCGGCTGGAAAATGATCAGAAATCGGATTTTAAAATCGATCCTGAAATCTCAAGATCGGCTCAACCCTACTACTAATGTGAAAATACAAAAATATTTGGCGACCATTGGGTTAGTGGAAGGGTTAGTAACCTGCATTGCTGAACCCCAGGCGTTATAACCTTCATAAGGTCGTAGTACACATTGGGGGCTTTGAAGTTTTTGGGCCAAAAAACTTGAACTTTTTGGGTTTTTTTTCTAAAACCAGTAGGTTGAAATTTGGACCCTTGTTAACATAAAAATACAAAAATATCTGGGGATCATTGGCTTAGGGATATTCTAAGGTAACGTTGAGTAGCCAAAGATGCAACAATCCAAAAATTTTCAGATCCTCCAGATGTGCAACATGGTCTCCTGTTGGCCTTATAGATATATATATGTCTGGCAATGAGTTAATTTCAAAGGAACGTTCCACAATACTTGCTCCTTTCAAGCCTCGAACAATACGTTGATGTCTTTGAACTTAGAACACAATGGTGCACGGCGGCCCCGTCTCGTTGCGTGCTGAAATGGTCTGATAAGTGTTCAGTCGTTCTGAATGTATTTGTAGGATGAAACAGAAGATCCCGCTACATCTGTTCTCACCGGTATAAGGGCTCGATTGTTTACAGGCTTATAGGAGGACCCGATCCCCCCCGACACGGTTCTTTTTGGGTTCATACCTATCCGTTTGTTATGTCTGATACTGTATAGATTTCCCTTCTTGTCTGAAATTTTTAGATTTTGGGTAGACCAACGCAAGGTATTTTTGAAAAAGAGAGTCCTAGTTGGTAAAACATTTTTTTGATAGTTGGAGTAAAATTTGTCCACCTTGGGCTTTACTTCCATTCTCTTGGGAGATCAGAGACATTAGAGCTTACGCTGGTCAATGACATTAAACTTTTTGAGAGAGTCAACCCATTTTGGTGGGATCTGCTATCAATCTAAGGTCTATAACCAGCCATAGACAATGGATCGAATGAAGGTCCAACCAATAGGAAGTGAATCTGTCCAAAACGTCTTACACCGGTTAAGAACATGAGACCTTATAGACGTTAGATTGATAGTAGATCCCAAAAACTTCTTACATGGACAGGTCCAACTAATTTTGGTGGGATATACTATCAATCTAACGTCTATGGTCAACCATAGACATTGGATTGAATGCAGATTACGCTACACCCATCTGGATCTTCCATCAATTCTTACACTGGTTAACAACATGAAACTTTTTGACAGATCCAACTAGGTTTAGTGGGATCCACTATCAATTTAACATCTATGGCTAACCATAGACATTGTATTGAATGCAGATACCAGTGTAATCCACTGGATCATCAAACAGTTATTACATTAGTCAATGGCATGAGACTTTTTTGACAGATCCAACCAGTTTTTGTGCGTCTACGATCAATCTACCATCTATGGGTCACCATAGACATTGGATTGAATGCAGATCCCATTACAGCCTGCTGGATCTTCATACAGTTCTTACACTAGTCAACGACATGAGATTTTTTTTGAGAGATCCAACCAGTTCTACGATTAATCTACCATCTATAGGTGACCAGTTAATAACATGAGACCTTATAGACATTAGATTGATAGAAGATCCCAAAAACTTCTTACATGGACAGATCCAACGAATTTTGGTGGGATATACTATCAATCTAACGTCTATGGTCAACCATAGGCATTGGATTGAATGCAGATCAGCTGCATCTTCCGACAATTCAGCCATGTCAAGTATGTCCTGTACCTTATGGCCACCCAAACTGCTGTTGGCCATATGCTTCACTATCTCTCGGCTAACCCAAAAACATTCTCAGCTGAAGTGTTGAAATCCCATGTAAGATGTCAAGGGACAGCTGGGCTGTCCCCAATTTACCTACCGTGTATGACCCACTTAAGACATAACATCTCTTCTCTCCCGACAGAGACATTTCACGGACGAATGCAAATTCAAGGAGACTCTTCTCCCCAACAACTACAACGCCTACGAATCGAGACGGTACCCCGGAATGTACATCGCTCTAAGCAAAAACGGAAGGACAAAAAAGGGGAACCGAGTTTCTCCGACAATGACACTGACACATTTCCTGCCTCGGATCTGACCTTGAGGAATCCTCGGAAAGGAGCTGCGGGGGGGAAGCGGGAAAGAACTATGTGCACTTTCAAAAAGTTTCACGGCAAGAGCTGATGTAAAATATTTAATTTAATAATTTAATCTGTATATATACGATCCAGGAAGATTTAATTTATAGCTGGCTACTTTTGTATTTACTGTAATATTTTATTCCTTTTTTTTGTTTGTTTTTGGAAAGGGGGAGGGTAAAAAATAGTCTATTAACTCATAAGCTGCTGAACGGGCCTACAATGTGTTGCTATGCAATGTGCTGTGAGTCTCGGCAGTACTGGTGCCATTGTTGAGCTGCTATTCACCACTCCAGGTTTTTTTTTTTTTTTTACTGTTTACAAGGCGTGCACATATGCCGATTGTTGTGCGCGTATCTTTTTGGCTGTAGATGAGATGAAACAAGTGTTAGGCCGAAGCTACCAATCGCGCCTCCTCCGACTCGGTTGCTATTAGACCGAGGTCGTGTCAGCTTACTCTTATAGAAGGTGCGGGGCAAGAGGACGACTCCATGAAATCTGTTTTTAGACCTGTCACTGCTGAACTCTGAACTTCTCCAGCAGTCAATCTTAGCCATGTCTCCAAGGAGCACATGTCCTTTAACCCCTTCCTTGGCTGGCACTTCGCAACTCGGCTGATTTAAGATATAAGGAACGTGCTTCTAAACTCGGTGCTATTGTAGGTATTGGACTTGAAGGAAGTCTTAAGGAATGACGTAGGGTTGAAAAAGGGGCAAAAGCTTCAAGATGGCCTCGATTTGGCTGATGTTTGGTGCTAGGGATAGAAAAAGTTGACCGGTCAATGATTATTATGACGTTCTTGACCACCTGAAGTCGTAGCTAGGCCTGTCGAAGCTTGTTGGCCTTTCTCCTGGCACTAGGGGTAAATGCCCATGTGGCCTCCTTTGTATAGACTGTCAGTTAAGGATGTGGAGCAGAACAGGATTCAAAGTTACCCTTGAAGAATGTCTAAATGAGACAATGGCCGTCCTTGGGCGATGGTTGCACGTTAAGTATAGGTTGATGTCTGGGGTTGAGTCGATCTTGATTTCCGATCATTCTCCAGCCGATCTCGATCATGAAATTTGCTCAATCGACGATCGGAATCCGATCTTTTTCTAAACCAATCCTCAACCCTAGTCAATGCTTCTCTATGGGAAAAGTCACTGATAAGGTTGAGCCGATCTTGAGATAACCTCCGATCTCGATCCCGCTGGAAAAGATCGGGTTGGAATTCTGATCGCGATCGTGAAATTTACTCGATTGCCAATCAGAATCCGATCTTTTCCGATCCCGATCGCTCAACCCTAATGATGTCGCATGTCTTGAGTTTGGTGAAGCCATCGGTGTTGTTGGAGGACGTTACGCTTTCAGTTTTTTCATGACCACCTGAAGTCATAGCTAGGCCTGTCGAAGCTTGTTGGCCTTCCTCCTGGCACTAGGGGTAAATGCCCATGTGGCCTCCTTTGTATAGATTTTTAGTTAAGGATGTGGAGCAGAACAGGATACAAATTTACTCTTGAAGAATGTCTAAATGAGACAATGGCCGTCTTTGGGTGGTAGCTGTATGTTAAGTATAGGATGATGTCACATGCCTCGAGTTTGGTGATGTCATCGGTGTTACTGGAGGACATGGAGGATTTTTGCTGATTTTCTTATGTTCATTCCCGTCTTAGATATTAAGTGTCTACCTCACTATCTTGTCGGAGGACTTGTACTCTTGTAACCGTGCCCAGGTCCTCAATTTTTCCATATGTGGCCAAATGTACTGTAGGTGGAAGGCAGAGCTGTCTATTTCGGCCTTGTCACGTTTCAGCTATCTTTACCCCGCGACTTACTTTTAGTAAGGATAATCATGGTACAAATATTTGCAGGCAGCTGTTGGCCTGCGCTATATGGTCAGCAAGTAACCTTAGATTTTTTCATTATATACTTTGCAAATGT
Source organism: Leptodactylus fuscus (assembly GCF_031893055.1). NCBI lineage: Eukaryota > Metazoa > Chordata > Amphibia > Anura > Leptodactylidae > Leptodactylus > Leptodactylus fuscus. The sequence continues at coordinate 11,402,938 of NC_134271.1, read as the reverse complement.
ACAGCCTGTTATTGGGGACTGGAGCGTTCATAAAACCGCCACCGGGATGAAAATACCTTCTAAATCCCTCTCAATCCAGGATCGGTTCGGTTTATGGGCTGAAATATTGTATATCCCTGATCACTAGAACAGGATATAAGACTGATGTGCTACTTTAATTGCCAAATTCTTAATTACATTCCTTATTAACTCTTCCCGTCCGTAATCGAACTCCACTTTCCGACACTGCTGCTTCAAGAACCAGGTGAAATTTTTCATTTCCATAGGGCTAAGTCTCCTGTGTAGATACTAATCTGTGTTTTTAATCCGCACAGGTAAGGTTATGTTCACACTGACTTTCATTTTTGTCTTTTTTATATGTTTTTCTTTTTGTATTTTAGGCTAAGGTCTCACGTAGCGAGCTGCAGTCTAGCGTTTTTTTTGGGTTTTTTTTTACAGAAAGTTTTCCTGCTATATCTATATGGAAAACACCAGCGTTTCTTTAGGTATAAATGATATGCCGCGACTTACAAAGACGCAAGTGTTTTTGAAATCGCAGCATTTCCGTTGCAGATTTTTTTTCTGCAATGTGTGGATGGGATTAACAAGGAATCCCATCCACTTTGCAGATACTCTAAAACAATTGTGGTTTTTTTGCAACGGCGTTTGTGCCTAGGCCAAAACGGTGATGTTTTCGCAATGTGGGGCGCTGACGTAAGGGTGCATTTAAAACCACATCAAAAATGCATTGGAATAAACGTGTGCAGTTTCGATTTTGTTAGTTTTCAGCTCCAGATTCTGTTTTCAATAGGAGACGGAGGCTTCTGCGATGCAGTATGACGGGCACTTCTTTTTTTCAGCTGCTCGATATTGCAGCGGATTCTGTAGCTGAATCAACCGCAAAAGCCACGACGCGAGACTCAGCCTGACTAGTCACATTGCATCTGAGGTTATTCAGCGAGTAGATTTACGTCGGAAAGGGGCGGAATTCGGAGAGGAATCTAAGGGCTAGTGCACACGGGGCACGGAACTACATATTTTGCTCCTGATTTTGATGCGGGAAGCCGCGTCAGAATAGGACCAATATGCGCCTGCCGCGGCTTTCGACAGTCGCGCTTCCCGCTCCAGAGTAGGCCCAAATGAATGGGCCTAGTCTAGAGGGTGCTGCTGCGAGGTGGACGACGGGGCTGAATCAGCTGCAGAATCCGCCTGAAGAAAGGGCAACTCGCTTCTTTTTTCCGTGAGCCGGAACATAACACTCACAGAAAAAAGGAAGCTAGCGGTCTCCATAGACCTCTACTGTGAGAGGGCGGATTCTGAGGTGGATTCGGCGTCAGAATCCGCCCCCTCTTGCCTCATGAGTGGAGGACCCCCTCAAATTCCTCTCCAAATTACGCCATGCGGACCTCGCCATAGGCAAAGGCCACGTAGTAGTGCAAACAAGCTGCAGAGTTTTCCGCAGGCAAATTCCGCCCCATGTTCTCCTGCAAGGCTCCGCAGCAAAAACCACCATAAATCGGGCGCTTTTTGCTGCAGATTGCCTGATGCTCTGCAGGCCCCCTGCAGCTTTCAACCAATGCAACATCATAATTCACACGCTACAGGTTTTAGTCGTTCCTGTAGATCGCTGCGGGGTTTTCTGCCAGCAAAAGTGCAGCCACTGCGATCAGGTGCCGTGCTTCCCTGTAAAAATTTTTGGATGACAGGTTATGCAAACTTAATTTTACTGATCCACTAGCCATATTCATATCATCTTTTTTTATTACATTTTTTTTATTCTACCGTATTTACAGGATATTTTTTGAAACCATTAAAAAGAAAAAATTTGACAAAAAAAATAAAAAGAAAAAATCAAAGTGTGAACTGTATGTATTGATCCATCAAGAACAGGTCCTGTGTACTAATCTTTCTATATATAAGCTGATGCCAATTTTTGCAGGCTCGTACTGTTTCTTTAGCGATGCAACTCCGGTATTAACCCTTCGAGAGAAAGCAGTTTACGGCGCTCTGTGATTTGTCTGTAGTTTTATACAGGTGTTCTTCCATATTGTGACGTATGTGCTGTGCACAACAAAATGCGTAATAAAGAATCTATGTTTCCAATAGATGTGTGTATTCATTGTAAGATTAAAGCATTCCTTACAGGGACCCAAAATTACACCCCCCCCACCCCCCCAAGTCCATAAAGCTTGCAGTTTTAAGCTAGATGCTATCAGGTCCGCCTTGTAAACCTTGTTTAAACTCCACGTGTATACGCAAACCAGATTGCATCCTGTTCTTTGTTTCTGTGGGAAGTGTTAATGGTCAAGTGTCTACGAGGAGGGGGGGATGACAAGGGTCTACCTGCTGCAGGAAAAGTGAAAGCTATTTTTTTATTCTGTATCATTCTGAAACCACCACAAATTTTTTATTTTTTATTTTAGACAGTTTTCATAAATTCATTAATATCGATAGAATTTAGAGATGAGCGAATACCGTTCGATCGAGTAGATATTCAATTGAATTTTAAGGTATTCGGCATATTCGATTCCAACCGAATACCATGCGGTAAACGCAGTAAAAATTTGTATCCCCTCCCACCTTCCCTGGCGCTTATTTTTGCACCAGTAACTGTGCAGGGAAGGTGGGACAGGAACTACGACAACGTAGGCATCGAAAAAAATAGGAAAAAGTCATTGGCTGGTGAAATCAGGTGACCTCCGATTTATAAGAATAGTGTCAGCCATATCCGTGTGAGATAGGGAGAGATTGTACGGAGGGTGAGAAAGAGATTGTAGCTTCTGCTAGGCTGGAATACATTCATAAACACGTACACATACACTGAACCTGACAAAGATGCGTCAGGGTAGCATCAAGGGACGGGGGCGGGCACGTGGACGTGGAAATCCAGCTGGGGATCCAGTCCACAGTCCAGGTACAGGAGAGGGGCTGCCAGCAGTGCCACAACAGCAAGCGGGGTGCAGGGTGTAGTGCTGACGAGGCCCGGGCACCAGGAACCTATACTGTACCTATCGAATATTTCACTACTCGCTCATCTCTAATAAAATTCAATGAATTAAATACATTTATTAGATTTACTGTAATTTTAAGCAGAAATTGCCATAAATCTTGCCATAAATCCATGTCTGTATAGTTGGAGGTGATTTGTCTCATTACAACCTGGTGTCAAATTTTCAATAATTTCAGAAATCTCTAAATCATATCAAAGGGTTCTGAGCCGATCTGGTCTTCACACTTGTATTTAGGACATATCAGAAGATCATATGACCTGGATTTCCCCTTAAAATTTGGTAGCCCCGGTATATAATACCCTGCCTATTATAGCAAGTTGGAGAAAAAGCAGAGGCGTCCATGGGCAGGAGGAAGCTGTACGGGGCTAGTAATGGGGGCAGTTACTGTGTGGGGCCGTAAAAGGGGGCAATTACTGAATGTGGGCCAGTAAAGGGGACGTTATACTCTGTTGGGACCAGTAAAGATGTATGGGGTCAGTATAGGGGGCATTATACTGTGTGGGGTCATTATACTGTATGGGGTCAATAAAAGAGGCATTATACTGTGTGGGGTCAGTATAGGGGGCATTATGCTGTGTGGGGTCAGTATAGGGGGCATTATACTGTGTGGGGTCATTATAGGGGGCATTATACTGTGTGGGGTCAGTATAGGAGGATTATACTGTGTGGGGTCAGTATAGGGGGCATTATGCTGTGTGGGGTCAGTATAGGAGGATTATACTGTGTGGGGTCAGTATAGGGGGCATTATGCTGTGTGGGGTCAGTATAGGGGGCATTATACTGTGTGGGGTCATTATAGGGGGCATTATACTGTGTGGGGTCAGTATAGGAGGATTATACTGTGTGGGGTCAGTATAGGGAACATTATACTGTGTGGGGTCAGTATAGGGGGATTATACTGTGTGGGGTCAGTATAGGGGGCATTATACTGTGTGGGGGGTCAGTAAAGGAGGCATTATACTGTGTGGGGTCAGTATAGGGGGCATTATACTGTATAGGGTCAGTATAGGGGGATTATACTGTGTGGGGTCAGTATAGGGGGCCAGGGAGCATCACATTGTGTGTGGGAGTTCTGTCTAAAGTTCTCTATGGGGCCCAGTCTTTCCCAGTTATGCCCTTGATAGTGGGGTCTTCTTACGTGGCAGAGCGACCTTTGGGCACCAGGGCCCCCGTACATCTGCCTCCTCTGACCGCTCTGTAGCTACGGCCCTGGCTAGGTTTACTCTGATCAACAAGTCGACGTCCTCTCAGATTTTTTTTCTCCTGCTAGTGTCACCTTACCCCATGTCATTTATAGCAAGTGACGTCTCTGGAATTCAATTTAGGATTTTACAAGACGTGCTGTGGGTTATAGTAAAGGTGGCCCCTATCCTGACACGTACGACAGGTGTGCACAGACTCCTAGAAGGAGACATGAAGGTTTTGTTATTGTCCTCAGCAGAGGTGCGGACACACTGAGCGGAGGGGGGGGCCTGGGGTTTACAAATCAGATAACACTTCAGAACTGACATTTCTCGCACCCCTCACAGCTCAGGGAAATTTCTCATTTGTACTTCAGAGGTAACACGATTAGCAGCTCGTCTATAAAGTACATATGGTAATGGCTGTAAACATGGCAGCGGTTACCTGAGGACTCCGTGTGAAGTGGATGAAGAGGCTTTCATTACACCGCCGACACCACTGTGGTGTCACACCTATAAAAAGACCAACATGGAGACAGTGAGCGTGACCTCTGGAGACAAGCGGTGTGACCCCAGGGGTACTGGACTGAAGGCCGAGACCTTAGGCTAATCAGTAGTCACACTATACTGCCATGACACCAATGGACAGTGACTAAAAAGAGAACTAAATAATGCCGACATATACAGAACCATATACAGAGCAAATTATAATGTAATAATACCAACATATACAGAACCATATACAGTGCAAGTAATACTAAAATAATACCGACATATACAGAACCATATACAGAGCAAATTATACTGTAATAATACTAACATATACAGAACCATATACAGAGCAAATTATACTGTTATGATACTGACACATAGAGAACCACATACAGAGCAAATTATACTGTAATAATACCGACATATACAGAACGATATACAGTGCAAGTAATACTAAAATAATACCGACATATACAGAACCATATACAGAGCAAATTATACTGAAATAATACCGACATAAACAGAACCATATACAGTGCAAAAAAATACAGCAATAATACTGACATATACAGAACCATATGTGAAAGTTTGTGGGTTTGGATGTTTGTTCCTCAATCAGGCAAAAACAGCTGAACAGATTTGCCTGTAATTTGCCACATACATAGATAGGAACCCCGATTAATACATAGGCTACTTTTTATCCCGGTAAATGACGTCACTACACGACCGCAGCAAAAGAATTTAGGTTCACACAACACTAAAGAACCTGTGGTGACATCATCACAGGTCCTTGAGCCATTCTCAGATAGGCAGTGGTAGGCCTAATGCTAGGCAGTGGGCGGAGCTACACGCTATTTTGTGGCCGGAGCTATATAGGATGAAGCTGGACAGTGTGAAAGATGAAAAAAATGGAGTCTCATAGAAGATCAGGAGACTACAGAACATGCAGGCTGTGTAAGGGCAAGAGGACTATACGGGTGTAGAGTTTCAGTGAGTACCACGGGGAATGTGTTGTTCTACCTCTGATGGGGCACTTTGGCATATTTCAGCAACATCCGTTCAGCCCTTTGTAACGCAGAAGCTGCTCAGTCACATAAGAAAACCCCTGTAATCACAATTGCCCAATGTAGCAGAGTTTAGGCAGCGCTGTAGCACACCTCTATAGGCTCTCCATATGCAATTATGTACATACAGCTGGGTATCCTACGCATATGCATCGATGTAGCAGAGCCGAGACGCGGGACCAGGCTGATCGAACTGTGGCAAATTTCTGCATCAACCGTTCAGCCGTTTCCAACACAGAAGCTGCTCAGACACTGACATAAGAACACCCCGATAATCCAAATGGCCAGATGTAGCAGAGCTTAAGCAGTGCTGTAGCACAGCTGAGTACGCTCTCCATATGTAGAGATGTACATACAACTGAGTATGCTGCGCATATGCTGCGATGTAGCAGAGCCAAGACACGGGAGCAGGCGGATCATCCACAACAGAAATTGGCTAAATCTAAGCGGCTCAGTGCCAACACCAACCTGCAGACGAAGTCGTGGGCAGATGCTACTACAGCAATAATACTCACATATATAGAACCATATACAGTGCAAGTAATACTGCAATAATATTGACAAATACAGAAAAATATACAGACCAAATAAGACTGCCATAATACCAACATACAGGTCACACATAGAGAACTATACAGTATACAAATACTGCTGGAATATCAATATGCAGTGCACAAATAGAGGGCAATACAGTGCTCTAATAATACTGCTATAATACCAAAGTACAGTGCACAAATAGAGAGCTATACAGTATCCGAATGCTGCTATAATATCAACATACGGTGCACTAATAGAGACCTGTACAGAGCCCAAATAATACTGCACACGATTACCTAAGGTAGAGTAATGTCCTATAACACCAGTTAAGTGTCCAAAACCAACATAAAAATGTATAATACCGCAATACAGTACGCAATAGAAAGTGTCATTGAGCGCCAGTCAATGACAGGTGCAGTGTATTGGGTGTGCAGCACATCTGACATGTCCATCCTATACAGTAGAATGAATTGCTTGGTCATTTAGGGATAATGACGCCTAATGCCGGGGTTATCTATGTGTTAGTTTACTACATGGCGGTAGATAATGGAATACTGCTCCTGAGCTTCCTGATCCATCACACTGTGTCTTTCCTATCATCACTTAGCATCTGTTTACATTTCAGTCTGACCTTTTTTTGGGAGGGTTTTCTTTTTTAATGGTGGTCAAATTCATGGATAATCCATTATCGGTGGTCTTGGCTGACATTTATCTCATGTTTATCGCCATTTTGACACTCGATCCTTTTGCTCTCAGGGTAGATAGGCCCAAACCAGAGGTGTCCGAAACTTACTCCCCCCTCCATAGGCAGGGTGACATGTTAGTGTCTCTCCTGGTAGTACCCAGGGTAGCTGTTCCCTTGAATGTATGGGCACCACCAAAGAAAAGATAGGTCAGAGAGGAGGAAACTTTTTGTTCTCCTGGGGGTACAAGTTGATCGACCATACTATTGGGTGCATCGAGGTTGATGACCATTGACCAGTTGATATCTCCCTAATGGCCGTGGCCACCAGTAGCTGGGCAAACAATCCATGTTGAGCTGTAGAGCAGCTTTTCTTAATGGATCTTTCCCCCGTTTGCCAGCAGGAGGCAGGCCTGTTTGCTCGTTACTTACTGTAAGTCTGCCATGGCTCTACTAAAGAGGCAAAAATAAATGATGTGTGAAGAGTAGCGCCCCCTCTGTGCCCCTGACAGCTATTTGTTTATGCTAGTGTCGTCAGTAATTCAATTACTGGAAATACACCCAGTTTTACAAGTGAATAGCGACCAACTTCCTGACACTCCAAGCAGGTGACCACCGGGACTTAGGAATTTACTGACATTCAATCCTCCAGGACAGCAGACAGTTTTTGTACTGTGCTGCAGAATATTTTGGAAACTATAATTTATTAGATAATGACCTCTATCTATTTACCGCACCACCAAAAACATGCGTGGTAGTATAATGTGTAGGGGTACGGACACAAGGCCAAACAGGCCCAACGCAGTACCAGAGAATACTCCGGTGGGCACAATGGTCAAACACAATGGTCCAGTAGAAGACGCCCAAATTTGAAGGGTACTATGGCCTCCCTTCCTAGGGGTTGTTGGAGTGTGGGCCTGGGAATAAAAAAAAAAAAAAAACATACAAACTCAGTCCGACACTGGAGAAAAAAACTAGATGAAGTTTCCCAAAAAATTTTTACTAAAATTTAAGAAGAATTAAACAACTGGGAACTGGTTTTGGACACGCAAGAACGTCCAACACAGTGATGGTTTACTGGTCGGTGCAAGTGGCCACTCGTTTTCACTCGCACATAAGTCGTGAACCCAGTGGGTTCTGCTGATCGCTCCCTGGAGATCCAAGAGCCAACGTACACTTTACTAGACTGAGTCTTCCCGCTGTGGCTTTGTTGCTTGGCCTCTTTTCCATCTGTCGTCCCAAACCGACAAGGTCCGCCTGCTTCCAAACCAACTGTGCGCCAAAAACTGGACTCCTACCAAGGCTTGGGTGACTAGTCCACAAAAGATCTGTCTCCTCCAGGCTTGTGCACTTCATGGGTCGACGGTTATAGAAGGACCAGCCAGGGCTCTTTGGTGTGCTGCGGTTTAGCCCTCCATGGTACACTAGGATGGGCCAGTATTTCAAAAAGACACCTCTAACCATGCTTGAAGGGGTTGTCTCATGTAGACAACTCTGGTCCTTACCTCCAGCTAGGACATGAGGACCTCATTTAGGCCGTTCTTCCAACCGGGACCCCCCTCCTTATATTATGAGGATCATCTAAATGGCTGCCATGAGAGCCAGAAGTATGGGGAATTTTCAAGGTACCCCTATAAAAAAACAAAACAACCGACTGTTGGGCAATACCACCGAGATTGTTGGGATCAACCAAATGAATCCTAATGGGAATGATCGTCTCTTTTGGATCAGTAATTCTACAATCCATCTCTGGAACAGCAACAAGAAAACACAAAAATAGACAAAAAGAAACCTATTCTGCCCCTGCACCCCTGCCTTGTGTTTTCTCCCCCTGTCCTGCTGTGCCATGTTACGGTAGCAATCGGCATGCAACGTGGACATCACCGTGTTCTGGAGCAAAGATCAAAATAACAAAAATGAATTGACAAAAACTGATTCTGTGTAAACAAGGCCTTACTGGATACCCTATATAACACCTAGAAGTGAATCAGAGTAATAGGCCCCTATAATCCCGCACCGCTCTTGTAGGGGTTAGAGGTTACACTTCATTATCACCCTATATTAACCATTTAATGTAAGAGGATCAGTAGACGTCACACAGATTAATACTCTGTGTACCGAGCAGATGAAGGGAACGCCGCTAGAAAAACAGCAGCCGGCCTTAAACATACAGACCATTAGTATTGGTGAACAGATGTTCTGGTTTTTTGGACGAAGGGGGTTGTTGTTGGAGGACATATATATTCAGCTCCACATCTGGTGATGTCCATGTATGGGGTTATATGGAAGAAAGAGCGCCACTCTAGTATAAGGATGTGTCTGGTAATGCAGCTCAACCCCGTTCACTTCAAAACAGAATGGCACCAATACATTTTTTGTTAGCAAAAACATCTTAAAGGGGTTTTTCCTGGTTTTCGATATCGATTTAGAATAGGTCGTTAATATCAGATTGGTGGTGGTCGGTCCAATAGCCCTGAAGGGTGAGGGAAAGGTAAGTAAACCTGCTTCCGAGCTGCTAGCAGGAGAAACGGGGTGAAGGGTAAAGTAGAAAGTGGATAACTCCCTGGTTCACCATTGTAGCTTGGACATACCTCCCACCACACTGCACCCGAAATCCAGGGCTGCCCCACTGACTCTCTAGACCAGGGAAGTGGCTAGACTGATCCGGCTGCATATTACTAGTGAGTGCTGTATGCTTATGGGAAAAATGGTACTTGGAGAAGAGATGGCTTACTAAGAGTCAGGGCCTAGATATCACTGGAGGACAGCGGAGCCTGTAACAGGGTCATTGGCCAGAGTCAGGAGTCCATCGGACCGCCATCACCATGTTGCGTGTGATGTCGGAGAAAAAGTCGGAAGAGTCCATGGATAAAGACTGGATGCCACTAAAGAAGGCAGGACACCAAGGAGAGGCGAGTAAAGGTACCAGTGTTTTTTCATTGTGTCTCATCTGGGCCTCCACAATTCGTGTTTGGCAAACCATAAAAATTTCAGATTTGTCCAAACCCACAAAATTTTGGAAACATCATTAGGAACCTCGGTGGTTATGCACTGGTTCCCTTACCTCTATATGGGAACGCTCTGAACATGGATAGCACTATCCTGGGTGAGATGGTGGGAGGTTTGGTTGCTTATGTTTATCCGATATTTGACTTCTCACACACCTGATTGAACTCGTGAGGCTTCTCTGCACTGATCTTACATAGGCCTTGCTTTGTAGTCATGGTGCTGCCAGCATTTAGTCAGTAGTCAGTCTCGTGACACCGAGGTCTCGGCGGTGCAGGTGTCTACAGAACATCAAAGCCTTCCATCAGCCAGTACAAGCATCTGAGGAGCTTTGAAAGAGTAGCAGCAGTAACCGGGCACAAACACGTAGATAGGAGATTGTATCACAAAGCCTTGTTTCATGTCATAATCTCCTCGCAACTCAGACACTTCTCATCACTACAGGCTATTATTATTATTATTATTATTATTATTATTATTTTGTACGTGGTCCCCCCTATATACAAATGACAAGTACAAGCAAGAGCTACAGAGAGTGTATACAATGTCTACACAACCATCACACAATGATAAACCTGCAGTAGTTTTAGTACAACCGGCCTAGTGAATAATACATGACATCACTGTGTGTATTATCCCTGTACTGTGACATCACTGTGTGTATTATCCCTGTACTGTGACATCACTGTGTGTATTATCCCTGTACTGTGACATCACTGTGTGTATTATCCCTGTACTGTGACATCACTGTGTGTATTATCCTGTACTGTGACATCACTGTGTGTATTATCCCTGTACTGTGACATCACTGTGTGTATTATCCTGTACTGTGACATCACTGTGTGTATTATCCTGTACTGTGACATCACTGTGTGTATTATCCTGTACTGTGACATCACTGTGTGTATTATCCCTGTACTGTGACATCACTGTGTGTATTATCCCTGTACTGTGACATCACTGTGTGTATTATCCTGTACTGTGACATCACTGTGTGTATTATCCCTGTACTGTGACATCACTGTGTGTATTATCCCTGTACTGTGACATCACTGTGTGTATTATCTCTGTACTGTGACATCACTGTGTGTATTATCTCTGTACTGTGACATCACTGTGTGTATTATCCCTGTACTGTGACATCACTGTGTGTATTATCCTGTACTGTGACATCACTGTGTGTATTATCTCTGTACTGTGACATCACTGTGTGTATTATCCTGTACTGTGACATCACTGTGTGTATTATCCCTGTACTGTGACATTACTGTGTGTATTATCTCTGTACTGTGACATCACTGTGTGTATTATCCCTGTACTGTGACATCACTGTGTGTATTATCTCTGTACTGTGACATCACTGTGTGTATTATCTCTGTACTGTGACATCACTGTGTGTATTATCCTGTACTGTGACATCACTGTGTGTATTATCCTGTACTGTGACATCACTGTGTGTATTATCTCTGTACTGTGACATCACTGTGTGTATTATCTCTGTACTGTGACATCACTGTGTGTATTATCCTGTACTGTGACATCACTGTGTGTATTATCCTGTACTGTGACATCACTGTGTGTATTATCCTGTACTGTGACATCACTGTGTGTATTATCTCTGTACTGTGACATCACTGTGTGTATTATCCTGTACTGTGACATCACTGTGTGTATTATCCCTGTACTGTGACATCACTGTGTGTATTATCTCTGTACTGTGACATCACTGTGTGTATTATCCTGTACTGTGACATCACTGTGTGTATTATCCTGTACTGTGACATCACTGTGTGTATTATCTCTGTACTGTGACATCACTGTGTGTATTATCTCTGTACTGTGACATCACTGTGTGTATTATCCTGTACTGTGACATCACTGTGTGTATTATCCTGTACTGTGACATCACTGTGTGTATTATCCTGTACTGTGACATCACTGTGTGTATTATCTCTGTACTGTGACATCACTGTGTGTATTATCCTGTACTGTGACATCACTGTGTGTATTATCCCTGTACTGTGACATCACTGTGTGTATTATCTCTGTACTGTGACATCACTGTGTGTATTATCTCTGTACTGTGACATCACTGTGTGTATTATCCCTGTACTGTGACATCACTGTGTGTATTATCCTGTACTGTGACATCACTGTGTGTATTATCCTGTACTGTGACATCACTGTGTGTATTATCTCTGTACTGTGACATCACTGTGTGTATTATCTCTGTACTGTGACATCACTGTGTGTATTATCCCTGTACTGTGACATCACTGTGTGTATTATCCCTGTACTGTGACATCACTGTATTATCCCTGTACTGTGACATCACTGTGTGTATTATCTCTGTACTGTGACATCACTGTGTGTATTATCCTGTACTGTGACATCACTGTGTGTATTATCCTGTACTGTGACATCACTGTGTGTATTATCTCTGTACTGTGACATCACTGTGTGTATTATCCTGTACTGTGACATCACTGTGTGTATTATCCCTGTACTGTGACATCACTGTGTGTATTATCCTGTACTGTGACATCACTGTGTGTATTATCTCTGTACTGTGACATCACTGTGTGTATTATCCTGTACTGTGACATCACTGTGTGTATTATCCCTATTCTGTGACATCACTGTGTGTATTATCTCTGTACTGTGACATCACTGTGTGTATTATCCCTATTCTGTGACATCACTGTGTGTATTATCCTGTACTGTGACATCACTGTGTGTATTATCCTGTACTGTGACATCACTGTGTGTATTATCTCTGTACTGTGACATCACTGGTTGCTTTTGCCAGATACAGCGCCCCTCCTGTGCATAGGCTGTATAGTTGCATATTTCCCTTTAAGTCCATGAGGCTGAACTGCAATACCAGACACAGACCATAGACAAGTATGGCACTATGGACAATCTGAGCCTTTTTCTTTATCCTTGTCAAGTCTTTCAGGGATTCCAAGAAATACTATAACGAATAATCTCCACATGTATTATCCGTTAGATGTCAGAGACGCACCTGACATGCCCCATGATACTCGCCTGGGGTGCTGAAACTAGCCTCCGGCCATTCACCGGTAACACTCTGGTACTGCTATGTAAATGCAGCTCATCTTACAAGGCAGTGCTAAGTGCAGCACCTCTTGTTCTCAGGTGACAGAAGGGCTCGGACAGAATCATTCTCCAGACTTTCATCCTCCTGAGCTGCGATTCTAAATTTTACTGTTTAAATGCAGGAAATGTCTGAGCGGCCAAAATATCTCTGAGCAAAGATGTAATTCACATTGTATAGGTGTAATAAAGATCTATCTGCTATCCATATATCAGTGTCATATCTATCTATCTATCTATCTATCTATCTATCTATCTATCTATCTCCTATCTATCTATCTATCTATCTATCTATCTATCTCTCTATTTATCTATCTCCTATCTATCTATCTATCTATCTATCTATCTATCTATCTCCTATCTATCTATCTATCTATCTCCTATCTATCTCTCTATTTATCTATCTCCTATCTATCTATCTCCTATCTATCTCTCTATTTATCTATCTCCTATCTATCTATCTATCTATCTATCTATCTCTCTCCTATCTATCTATCTATCTATCTATCTCCTATCTATCTATCTATCTATCTATCTATCTATCTATCTATCTATCTATCTATCTATCATCTATCTATCTATCATCTATCTATCTATCTCCTATCTATCTATCTATCTATCTATCTATCTATCTATCTATCATCTATCTATCTATCTATCTATCTATCTATCTATCTATCATCTATCTATCTCCTATCTATCTATCTATCTATCTATCTATCTATCATCTATCTATCTCCTATCTATCTCCTATCTATCTATCTATCTATCTATCTATCTATCTATCTATCTATCTATCTATCCATCTCCTATCTATCTATCTCCTATCTATCTATCTCCTATCTATCTATCTATCTATCTATCTATCTATCTATCTATCTATCTATCCATCTCCTATCTATCTATCTATCTATCTATCTATCTATCTATCTATCATCTATCTATCTCCTATCTATCTATCTATCTATCTATCTATCTATCTATCATCTATCTATCTCCTATCTATCTCCTATCTATCTATCTATCTATCTATCTATCTATCTATCTATCTATCTATCCATCTCCTATCTATCTATCTATCTATCTATCTATCTATCTATCCATCTCCTATCTATCTATCTCCTATCTATCTATCTATCTATCTATCTATCTCCTATCTATCTATCTATCTATCTATCTATCTATCTATCTATCTATCTATCTCCTATCTATCTATCCATCTCCTATCTATCTATCTATCTATCTATGGCCTCCATATATCTTGTGTCATATCTATGTATCTATCTTTTCTTCAGTTCACTTGATGTTCTTTTCTATCTCCATTGGAATCTAAAATAATAAAACTGATAATTTTTTGCCAATAGCATTGATTTAAAAAAACAAAACATCCCATCGTTTTGTGCACAGGGATCTCCTGCACACCTATGTGTCTCCATGATTACAGACTACAAACAAGCTGTGTAGTCTGATCCCACAGTCCCGTGCTCCTTCACTCCTTTTGTCCCCCCTTATAGCTTGAGGGGAACAAGGGGCAGACTAAAAAGAGTAACAGGTGACTACAAGATCAGACTACAGACGTCGCATTTGTAGTCTGTAACCATGGAAAAACATAGGTCTACCTAGGAGCTGCAGATACAAAACAACAGGGTATTTTTTGACGCCACAATTTTTATTTTTTGTGTATGAGGCATTGAGAAGAATAAAAACCGCTGTCACACAAATGGACAAACCCTTTTAGAGTAAAAAAAAAAAAAAAAAAAATTCTCAAAAATTTCCATTTTCCCAGACTCGTGGGTCAAGCGACCGTGCACAAAGGAAGCTGGAGTTTTATGTGAAGTGATTCTAATGAGCTGGACGGTTTTTGGCAACGTCTACCATAAAGACCCCGTCATAGAAATTACATAGGAGCCAAATGACTGGTAATCAGGCGAGAAGAGATAAGATCAATGAGGGGTCTGCGGCCGGGGACAAGTGAGCAGCGTGCTGTGAAATCCTGCAAGGAGCGCCTTCCCATGTAGCCTCTTGTTCGCTGGTGACTACATGGACCCTGACAGTGAGCGCAGGAGCCGGGATGAATAGACAGGTCACGCCATGACACAAACAAGCTCACGCAAGCGGACAAATCCACTTATAGTCAGGACGGTTAAGGGTTAAGTATAGAAAAGAAAAAACCCAGAAGAGACCCTGCGGTCATCCTTGTATTATCTCCATTAGTGCTGATCCACATGATAGGGTTTGATGGCCGTGTGCAAGTTGACCCCATAGAAAAGGAAGGATCTAGTCACATGGCTGTTTTTGTGACCGATCCGTGGGCAACCCCTTTAAATGCATTAAACTATAGGGAGCTACCTTCCCAAAGGTGGCGCTAGAGCCTAATGCGAAATTCAAACAAAAAATAATATCGTTCGAGTATTCGCCATTTATACCATATTAGGGTCATATTCCACTCCCCCCAAAAATTAGCAGATTACGACCTGATTCTGTTTCCTGTTGTGCGCGATGGGATACAGAGATCGGACCAGGATGCGGAAATATAAGCGCCCTGATCGATCTTGTGGTAGAATGTGGCCCTATGTGCATGCTGGGGGTCGACAGCCAATATGGTGTTTTTAGTATCACGCGCAGCCTGCAGATACCATTGCTGTCTGTAGGACGATTGAATATAACATTGGACACACTGCCACCTATTGGTTGGAAGATAGAAAACACCTAAATTGTAACTGGCAAACATTCAGTATTTCAGTGCTGTCGCTAATTTGTGCAGGCTTTTCTCCTTCCCCCTCTGACAGCTGGCAATATAGCCCCTTCTTATGTCCTCTGTAGTAGGAATATCTTCAACTATACTGTCATGTACCTCAGAGACTCAGGACAGAATCAGTCTCCTTCCCCCTCTGACAGCTGACAATATAGCCCCTTCATACATCCTCTGTAGTAGGAATACCCTCAGATATACTGCCATGTACTACAGAGACTCAGCACAGAATCAGTCTCCTTCCTCCTCTGACAGCTGACAACATAGCCCCTTCTTACTTCCCTGCTTTAGGAGTTTTCTCAGCTATACTGCCATGTACTGCATGGATAGAAGACAGCACCCCCATCCTTGGGATCATCTGACCCACACTACAGTCCCAGGCATTCAATGGATATCAGTGGGGGAACCTGCAGCATGCAATGTAAAGAAGATATCATCCAGAGCGCTCCACTCTGAAGAGGGACCTGGGTTGTGGCGCCCCCTACATGATACTTATAGGCTCTACCATGACATATAGGAAGAGGCTTGTCCTGATGATTCGATTCATTGAATTCCTTTTAGCTGCATGTGTCGCTGGACACAGGGTGTGAAGACTTTTGCATATGACTGTGCATATAAGATATGGATGTGCAGGCCGGATATTATCCTATTACTAGATCTCCGGCACCAGTAACATGAGGGTGAAATGTCACTTCCTACAATGACAAAGTAAACGCTGTCACCTCGCCTTCCCTGTGACAACACTAATGTTCTGCAAACAGTGGTCGGGGTCAATGTCCTGCGGGTCACCCCTGCCCGAAATGTCAGGCCTTACAATATCCACATGGCTTATTACATCACAGGGAGTGTCCGTTCTAACCGAGACTTAATATCAGTGCGGGGCGATTAAAGGGATATTCCGATGACTAGAAGTAATTCCTCATCCACGGGGTCCCGGCAGTCAGACCACAAGAATAGGGGTCCCACTTTTTGGAGACCCTATGAAAGAAATTCTTTGGGGAGCGTCGGATCAGTGGGGGGTCCCAGCAGTCAGGCCCCCAATGGTCAGCAAGTTATCCCCTACCCTGTAGATAGGATATAACTTATATACTCCTTTAAGGTTGTCACATGCAGACACCTCCTTTCCATATGTCCATTTATTATATGGATGTAATACAGGAGTCCCCCTTTAAGCGTGGATTGGTTGTAAATCTGTGGCAAAATCTGCTTGTCCTATCTGTGGATTTCAATGCAGATTTCATCTTGATGGTGTAAAATTGCACCGCACGTGAATCCGCCATATGTGCTGTCCCGTATACTCTGCTATATCGTACATGCCTAATGTTAGACATATGCTAAGTAATCTGGAGGGAAATAAACCGACCTGATCCCTTTCAATCGCAGGTGTCCAATGCACCAACACATGAAAGAGTAGTAGTGTGGCGCCATCTGGTGGTGGGTGATACTAATAGCCCATACAAATACTAAAGAAACGGTTACGTTTTTCAGTACTGACTGATTGGGGGGTATCTGATCGCTGGGGTCTCTGCCGATCACAGATGCAGTGACAAATAGGCCTTGGAATATGGAAAGACCAAAAAGCAGAGGAAGTTGAGGTCCTATTGGTCACCTATATGAGCAATTCCTTAAAAGGATACACTGATATTTCCCATGCGGATGTGTACTATACCGCCACTCACCTGTCTTTCATACCTGCGATCCGTTGAAAGTTCACCTGTGTTCCCAAGCTGCCACGAGTTGATATGTTCGGCCTCAGGTCACTGAGCAAAGTTTTCCCACAGCTCTCCCTGTCCTGACCTATAAAA
The DNA here is from genome assembly GCF_031893055.1 of Leptodactylus fuscus. Classification (NCBI taxonomy): domain Eukaryota; kingdom Metazoa; phylum Chordata; class Amphibia; order Anura; family Leptodactylidae; genus Leptodactylus; species Leptodactylus fuscus. The sequence continues at coordinate 11,385,312 of NC_134271.1, read as the reverse complement.
CAAACAGGATTATGGCAGGTGTTGGTGGGAAGGGGGGATGGCGGTATAAGAATTTTATAAGAAACAAGTAACCAAAGAGATGGTGACCATGATATATAAGTATAAGCTCTGGGAGCCGATGCAAAAACTGAAACGGAAGTCAATTCATTAGGGAGATGGTGATAAGCGGCGGTCAGGTTTCTCTGGCGCCGCTTATCTCAGGAAAAAAAAAAAAGGTGCAAGGTCGGAAAATATTACTGTAAATGATCAGAAAATTGGAAAAGGAAGATCCCTGAGCGATTCATGGTTCCTGCACCCAAGAAGTTATGTCAGGGGCTTTACATGTACAACATCGCAATGATAAATGATCCCTCTTATTATAATTCTTACTTCCCGTGACCTCTCCGCGTGGGGTCATATGGCTGACGTCTGGGGTTGAGCCAATCTTAAGATTTCAGGATCGATTTTAAAATCCGATCATTTTCCAGCTGATCCCGATCGTGAAATTTGCTCGATTGCCGATCGGGATCCGATCTTTCCCGATCCCTCAATCCTATCCATGATATATACATGAATAGAGTTGAACAGATCTTGAGATAACCTCTGACCTCGATCCCTCCGGAAAAGACCAGGATCGGAATTCCGATCGCGATCGTGAAATTTACTCAATCGCCGATCGGAATCCGATCTTTTCCGATCCCTCAACCCTACTGACGTCACATGATCACTTCCTCTATAGGTGATATGATTTCTTGTATATGACCTATATCCTTGATGGCGTAACATACGTTCTATAGTGTCCCCACAGTCTAACCCTCACTGGCTCCTCTCTACAGCGCCCCCATGAGGCTCCTGACCACAGGATACGGTGCCCACTCCCTGCCCTTTAATAATAACCCACTTACAACACGTCGGACACCGGTGTTGTCATCTCTTGGGCTTTCAGTAAAGGAAATGAGGCCTCGCTCTAATCCACCATGGAGACCATATGGTCCTCACGTCCACCACTGGCAGCGTCTTAAGCCTCTTTGTTGTCAGCGAAGTCGGAGGTGGAGATTCAGGAGGACAATTAGGAGGTCCCGTCTGTAAGGGATGAGACCCTAAAGGTCAAAACTTTAGTCAACATTTCACGAGTGTACATTCTAATGGGAGACCATACGCCATATAATACACCATAAAATACACCGTCATATAGATACTAGAAGCAATGCCATGAGTCTGGGTCAATGTTAATAGGAAAATGCAAAGAATTTCCTAAGAGTGATGTCATACGAGTGATCAATAAGCTGTCGCTGTGACTACTACGACTATCTGTTGCTTCATCTAAACAGCTGATAAAGGATCTATAAAAGGCAGGGGATTGGCTTTGTATTTACTACAGCCCTGAGGCAATTAGGCAAAAAGCTTTACTTGTCTTAGTCTGTGTCTAGTAACTTTAGTGTCACACGGTGTGGGGTCTTTGAGCTCTCAAATTGCAATTTCCAGCCCTGGAGAAGATGTGGAGGAAGAAGCTGTCTCAGATGCTGGGATGCGTGGTGTTGGTGGAGCTGCTGCTTGTATTGGGGGCTCGCGGGATGCCCCGTTTTGACGCGGGGCCACATGTGCGCCATGGCTGGGGGGAGTCTATACGGATAAGGAGACTGTCCACGGGCCGGAAGCACGGACAGGAGAGCTATCTCCGGATACACGACGACGGCAGGGTGGACGGGGAGAAGCATCAGAGCGCTCACAGTGAGTACAGAAATTTTTGCAGAACTTTTTGGAGTTGGTTAGACGTGCGGGCTCTGTGTGTTGGTGCCGGCGAGAACTTTCACACTGCTGCAACGACGATGGCGGGTTTGACCCCCTCCTTAATATATACTTAGCACAATGCTTCACAGTATACAGACAGTCGAAGTTTAGCAACAGATTGGTTAATGGTTTTGTGACCCCTGTGCGTGATCTTTATGACAGGGAATCTGTTAAATGACCCCACTGTGCAGGAAGAGGGGTGAGGTGGTGGGGGGTGTTTTCGATAGGGCAAATGTCAGTCTGCGTTGTCTGGAGTATTTAGATACGGGGCTAGGGCAGCAAACTAACTATACACTATCTCTGGTACTGAACGATTCCCAGGAACCGGAGCAACTTGTGGCAAAAAATTCAGATGTTGGTGCTGTATCTAAATCCTCTCACCAAGGCAGATCGGCTTTGTAGGTGATGCCCCCCTTGGGTACCAAACACTGGGGCACATGCTCCAGCCATGACCAAAGACTGCCAGGTCACCCTGCGATTCCTTCACTAAGTTACACTACGACCCTGAGGGTGCTGAGACCTCAAAAACACACCCCAATCTTTGGGCGCATGATATAGTTGCTGCCTAGCACTACAGGCAGAACAAGTGTGACTCTGACACTAGGTTAACAAAGGCGGAAACCCACGGACCCCATGGACTATAATAAGACATATGTCCTCCTTGCTACGGATTCTCGTATGGCGACTCCATCGCACATGTAAACCTATCCTTAGCATCTGCTCTATCATACATTTGGCCCACTTTACCCTATGGGGCACATTCAGCCCAACAGGCATGAGATATGAACTGAGCTTTATTTCCTGTTGCTTTTATAGCACCCACATATTCCACAGCGCAGTACACCATCCTCAGCTTCATTAGGGCCAGCCTCATAAAAGACCATAAAGCCATCAGTATGTAGGATGAGTCTGAGATACGGACCAACCAGAACATCGCATTTGAGACAAAACTAAAAATGTCTCCGAAACATTGGACAAAATATTAGGTCTGAGTAGGTGATAGACATCCCGGGTCTGATTGTATTACACCCTGTGGGCTGATTGCAAAAACACCATGGGCTGATTGCAATATTAGGTCAGGATCTGCAGCATTGACTAACCTTCATCTACTTTTGTAACAGGTGTACTCGAAATGCGAGCGGTGGCAGCCGGACTGGTGGTCATTAAGGGAACACACTCTTCTCTATATCTCTGCATGGCGAGTGACGGCACGCTTTATGGGATGGTGAGTTTCTGAATCTGTATTTTGTGTCTGCACTGCTGGTGAGAGTACTAGAGAAGAAGCTGAGCAGACCTATCGCATATGCAGATGGAGTCATTATATGAAGGCTCAGTGTTATAACTGCAACAAGGTCCTTAATTCTGATTTTGCATTGGAGCCCAAGACCTATATCTCCTTGGAGTGTTCTCCATCCTTTCCTCTTGACATTCCCATTTCAGAATTAGTTTTTCCATCTGTACTATCAGGGAGGGCACTAGAGAAGAAGCTGAGCAGACCGAGCTATGGATTATTGGGGTGCAGAGGTAGCAGTAGCATTGTGACTCTTCCAAACGTAAATGGCACATGGCAGGTGGGGTCCCTAGTACCGATTTTGCATTGGATCTCAGGACCTAATGAGTGTTCTCCATCCTTTGGCTCCTCACCTGTTGCTTTTGCCGTTCCCATTTCAGAATTTGGATAGTTTTCACCGTTGTCTGTACCACAAGGGAAGGCACTAGAGAAGAAGCTGAGCATACAAAGTGCTCTTCAACCCAGCACTGGAGTAATTATATGGGGTGCAGAGCTAGTGGGGGCAAAGACCCCAGTGCTTAATATAGAGACAGCAGTACAAATGCTATACATGGTCCAAAAGTCTAATGTGAAGTTCCCTGGCCCCGAAGCTTGTACCAGGGCCCCACTTACCATTTCTAATGCTGGCATCTTATGTGGCAGAGAGGTCTTTGGGCCCGGTAGTGACTGCCGTCTTTGCACCCCCGATCGCTACGCCCCTGCCCTGGTACTGAGTCAGCATTATTTTGACGGAGGGCAGGAATCCCAGGTTGTTCCCGAGTTGACCTCTCTTACCTTTGCTCAGTCTCACTTCTCACGCTTTATTTTTGGCTCAGTCACGACAAGTGAATGAACTTGAGTTCAACTGATAATGTCTGGGCTCAGACGGTGAGATATATATACACTGCTGGTTGGCAGGTTTGTACAAAGGTGCTGGACACGCGTCTCTCAACACACGACAGAGGCTGCCATAACATGTATCTAATGCTTAGGCCTGGTTCACATCTGCGTTCAATATTCCGTTCAGGGAGTCCGGTTCTCTAACGGAAACCTAATCTCTCCGCATGATTCGTGCCGACACCACGCAGAAAACACACGGATTCCATTATAATCTATGGGGTCCGTGTGCTTTCTTACCCAATCGCTGTTTAATACGTATAGGTTTCCGTTTTCCCTGAACGGAATACTGAACGCAGATGTGAACCAGGTCTTAACATTGTAGCATACAATATTGCCTAGTCCGGATACAATGTAGCAAACCCTCAGATGTTAGAAGTACTAGGTCTGTGCATGGTAACAACCTCTGTGTGACAGCAAGCAGGGATCTGCAAAGTAGACGCTGAATTCGATTAAAGAGAACCTCCATCTTTTAACACCATGCCAATTTAAAGCTACAATTTCTGTCCTGATATGTATTCATAGTGGCCGGGGGTCCTATTTTTATTATACAGAGTTCCTAATTCTCTATGCAGCCCTAGAGATAAGCGAAGGCCACCTCAGCACTGATTCTCTGCTCATCTGCCCCCTAAAAATGAAGCAACTTTCTAAATGGTCTTCATTAAATCTGTGCTACCATTTTCTGCCGTAGAGTCTGTATAACTCCTTCACATAGATGGCTGCTCTGCTGCTTCTGGTTGCGTTGGCTCTGTCTGTTTTAGCAATATTAAACCGGGTTCACACAGGGTTTTTTGGTCCGGATTTTTGAAATTATTAATGGGGTGGGGGGCTATAAACAGGGGGACACTAGGTCAGGAGCTACTAATAAGGGGAATGTCAGAGACTATAAATAGGGTGGCCTATAAAAATAGGGGACCATAAATCAGGAGACTGTAAATAGAGGGGCTACACATGGGGGGCTATTGTGAACTATAAATAATAGGACTATGTGATATTATCCAGGAGCGTTGCGCTCTACCAGACTCCCAGCCGCTCTGAACGTATACTAAGTAATGAATCGGCACAGAATTTTTGGGCTATTGTACACTATTTTCCTATAATAATCCTTGTGAGATCTAATCTTTATTCCTCCATTCCCCCCCAGATCAATTATTCCCCCGATGACTGCAGCTTCAAAGAAGAAATCCTTCCTGATGGATACAACACCTACACGTCCCCAAAGTATGGCCTGGTCGTCTCCCTGAGCAAGGACAAGCAGAGGCAACAATCCAAGGGTAAAGCCAGTCTGTCCCACTTCTTGCCCCGAAAGGCTTCGGCCTCCTCCGAGCTGAACCTGGATATTGGGGAAGACGATGGATTTCAGTATGACAGTGACAGTAAGAACATCCACAATGTGGAGAGTATGGACCCCCTGAGGCTCGTGTACCAGCGGAGCTTTCACAAAAAATAGCAGAGATGTTTTTGGTCTCTCGTTGGGATGGAATTGTGGACAGCAAAGACGCGAGTTATGGGGGTCCAGGACACGAGGAACGCACAGCCATGACTAGAAGCTTTGCATAGAGGCCGCTAGATCTGAGAAGATAAAGGTCAAGTCACTGGATACACAGTAGACCGTCGGAAGATGATCAGACCAAAGGTGCCATGGATGGACTACCAAATAGTAGACTCCCGGACTATAACCTATTATGGTTCATGGACTTAAAGGGACCATAAACAGAACTTATCATCAAGATATCAATTCTAATTTGGTACCTGGAGATGGATTGGTTTATGTGGGCACCATCTAAAAAATAACGAATACCCTATTAGGCTTTGTTCACACTAGCGTCATGGATCTGATCTCATGGATATCCCTGAGGACCACATTGACTTTACCATTGGAGTCCATTGGATTTCTGTTATTTTTCACAACACACTGTCAAAAACGCTGATACCTGATCCAAGCGGTCACAGTTGCCCCACCATGTTAGGCAATTTTCCCCTGTTTTCGCACCCGTTAGCCCCGCCCCTTTATCTAAACACTTTTGCAATTCCAGAAGACACCCAAGTATTGTACAGATAATATAGAGATGATGATATTTGTCGATAATATCGGTCGCGGCTCCTAACCTTGTTACTATAGATGACGCCTCTTAGATTCTTACAGCAGAACAGATAGGAAAGAGAGAGTGTCAATCATGTCAGATGTATTTTATTAATATGGGATTTGTATTTTTTTTTTGTAACTTTTTGGCGTTTTCTTCCACCAAGCACTTGTTTCTAAATGCACTATTTATATTAATTTATTGTATGCAAATGTTTCTTGTTTTTTACTCTATTTATATACTGTATTTATGTAAATTTACTTTTCTAAATCCATTCAGAATGATACAAACTGCTTTATTGTACGCTCGTCTTTGTATCCTTTTGTAAATAAATTATCATTTGTTCATAGGAGATGTGTGAGATATTCCTTATTAAACTTGTATGTCGTGGGGACAGTCCTGTATAGATTAGGAATATACTACACCAGCTTGTAGCAAAGATATCCTGTATTATACTCCAGAGCTGCACTCACTATTCTGCTGGTACAGTCACTGTTTACATACATTACATTACTTATCCTGTATTATACTCCAGAGCTGCGCTCACTATTCTGCTGGTACAGTCACTGTGTACATACATTACTTATCCTGTATTATACTCCAGAGCTGCGCTCACTATTCTGCTGGTGCAGTCGCTGTGTACATACATTACATTACTTATCCTGTATAAACTCCAGAGCTGCGCTCACTATTCTGCTGGTGCAGTCGCTGTGTACATACATTACATTACTTATCCTGTATAAACTCCAGAGCTGCGCTCACTATTCTGCTGGTGCAGTCACTGTGTACATACATTACATTACTTATCCTGTATTATACCCCAGAGCTGCGCTCACTATTCCGCTGGTACAGTCACTGTGTACATACATTACATTACTTATCCTGTATTATACTCCAGAGCTGCGCTCGCTATTCTGCTGGTGCAGTCACTGTGTACATACATTACATTACTTATCCTGTATTATACTCCAGAGCTGCGCTCCCTATTCTGCTGGTACAGTCACTGTATACATACATTACATTACTTATCCTGTATTATACCCCAGAGCTGCGCTCCCTATTCTGCTGGTACAGTCACTGTGTACATACATTACATTACTTATCCTGTATTATACTCCAGAGCTGCGCTCACTATTCTGCTGGTGCAGTCACTGTGTACATACATTACATTACTTATCCTGTATTATACTCCAGAGCTGCACTCACTATCTGCTGGTGCAGTCACTGTGTACATACATTACATTACTTATCCTGTATTATACTCCAGAGCTGCGCTCACTATTCTGCTGGTGCAGTCGCTGTGTACATACATTACATTACTTATCCTGTATAAACTCCAGAGCTGCGCTCACTATTCGGCTGGTGCAGTCACTGTGTACATACATTACATTACTTATCCTGTATTATACTCCAGAGCTGCGCTCACTATTCTGCTGGTGGAATCTCTAAATTGTTATTGTAGATTTCACCCCTTGCCAGGCCACATGTTTGGGGCTTTCCTATCAGCTCCTGATATGTAAATAAAGAATTTTACGAGCGCCAGGGCATGGGTCCGGTCTGTGCCTATATGATACACAGATCTCTGTAGTTCGCCAGCGGTTTTCTGCCTTGGCTCATACAGGTTGGTCCCCAAAACGGATACCCTCTTGCGGCCCATTCCAGGTCAGGGCACTACCACACACCACATGATCTGCCCCATCCCCAAGGTGCCCTATGGGGTGTCATTACCAGCTGGTACCTTTGATAACCTCAGGGACTGTATGAGAGTGTTCAGGCACGCAGCATCTTGTAATGGCCGGATCACCTTATCGCAGCGTTCACCTCCTGTAAACAACTACCTGAATTACTTATATTGCTGTTTACTTCAAAGCAGAAATGTCTCGTAACTTTCACAAGATGGTACTGACACAGATCAAAGACAGGATAATGAGGATTGTGGAGGCTCAGCATTACCTCTAATCATGTGCAATTGATTACAAAGCAATCTCGCTGCAAAGACTTTGACCCCTGTACTTGTCTCTGACTCCATCACTACTTCATCTATCCAATGCCCTAGAGAGGTGCAGGTACCACGGTGCAGGCGAGAGGCAAATAGGCAAATGAGAACATGATCAATAAAAAAACAAACAAACTTTATTTTTCAAAAACAAAATAAAAATTAAAGCAATATCCCATAAACCATTCCGCATCAAAACTGGAAGACTGTCTCCTTCCCCCTCTGACAGCTGACAATATAGCTCCTTCTTACTTCCCCTGTACTAGGAGTCTTCTCAGCTATACTGCCATGTACTACTGAGTCTCTGCACAGAATCAGTCTCCTTCCCCCTATGACAGATGACAATATAAGCCCTTCTTACTTCCCCCATAGTAGAAGTCTTATCAACTATACACTCATGTACTGCAGAGTCTCTGCACTACATCGGTCTCCTTCCCCCTCTGACAGCTGACAATATAGCCCCTTCTTACTTCCTTGTACTAGGAGTCTTCCCAGCTATACTGTCATGTACTGAAGAGTCTCTACATAGAATCAGTCTTCTTCCCCCTCTGACAGGTGACAATATAGCCCTTTCTTACTTCCCATGTACTAGGAGTCTTTTTATCAATACTGCAGAGTCTCTGCATACAATCCGTCTCCTTCCCCATCTGACAATATAGCCCCTTCTTACTTCCTTGTACGAGGAGTCTTCCCAGCTATACTGCCATGTACTGAAGAGTCTCTGCATAGAATCAGTCTTCTTCCCCCTCTGACAGGTGACAATATAGCCTTTTCTTACTTCCCGTGTACTAGGAGTCTTTTTATCTATACTGCAGAGACTCTGCATACAATCAGTCTCCTTCCCCATCTGACAATATAGCCGCTTCTTACTTCCCTTGCAGCATGAGTGTCCACCAGCTCTCAGCTCAATAGGTAGCCATGGACATTCACAAGGAAGCTTTACCGGACTCCTGATTGCTGGGGGACCTGGTGATTGGCTAACTGTTAGTATTAGGCATCACCACTGTGTCCACATAACCTCATTGGACCATTAGAATTAGGCAGCACTCTGTGTCCATGTGACCCCCTGTGTCTGTTAGTATTAGGCACCACCCCCTGTGTCCATGTTAGACTAGGCATGCTCTGTTTCCAGTAAGGACGGGTTCACACCTGCGCCCGGTCTCTGCTTTCAGTTTCCATCTTCTGCCCAAGAAACTGGACCAGAGACGGAAACAGGCAGTCATTTGAATGGGTTTGCAAAGTGTCCGCCTGTGCGCATTTTATGTTCTTCGCGGCGAAACCGTTCTTTGTTAACCGGACACAAAGTCGGACATGCAGGACAAAAACGAAAAAAAACGAAAAAAACAAAAACGGTTTCACCGCGGAGACCATAAAACGCTCACAGGAGGACACGGTAGACGGAAACTGTGACCTTTGCCCTTTAGAGGAGGAGTCCTGGAAGTGATGATACGGCCCCCACAGATATAGCCCTGATCTCGACATCATCCAGTCTGTCTGGGATGTCATGAAGAGACAGACAGATTTTACAAAGCCTACATCTACAAAAGATCTGTGCTACCTACCTGCCTGCTCTGCCAAAACTGAACAGATGGAAGCCAAAGGGCAAAGGTCACCCCGAATATTAATGGGATTTATATTTCTCTTCTTAATTCACTTCACTCTGTCCACTGACCAAAATAATCCATTAACCCTTCTAGTTCTGAAAGCCTTCTTACTGTGCAGCATTTCGCCCCGCCTAAAACTTTTACACGGTGCTGTGGAACAAGGACACGCGTAAGAAATGCAATGAAGTCGCAGCGAGGCAACGTCATTACGACGACGTAGCGAGCTGAGAAAGGTGGGAAAGAAGCCGAGTAATTGCAAGTTGCCAGAAATTGACTTCAAAACCTAATTCCCAAACTAGTGCCCTGCAGTCTGCGGCCGCGCTTCAAAGCCCTGGGAGGCGCTGTCACTCCTGGCTATGTAATCATCCAGGTGACTTCACAAATACCTGCTGTTAATGCTATTGTGCAGCGGCCTGACAAAGCTCCGCATAGTTCCTGCAGATTAAGGGGACAGCGGAGTATTCCAGGCCACCGTCCTCACACTTCTTAGCTCTGAGGAGATGAAACAGATATATGATTCTGAAACGTGAGGAAGTCAATGGGAGGGGGGCAGGTAAATAATAGACCCCCCCCCCACACACCCACCATGAACACAATGGGGCAGAACTGTTAATGCTAAAGGGACAAACACATTGCAAAAAACTTCTGCTGCAACTTTGTAGTAGACTTAAAGGGGTTGTCCAGGAATTGGAGCAACCTGTGGGGCGGCCGAGGGAGGTGTGAAATAGAATAATTTAAAAAAAACATACTTGACTATCCCGGGCGCTCCATTGACTTCTGGTCTCGTGTCAGGGCTTTATTATGGGAAGCCCACAGGGTCACATGACCACAAAGAGCAATTACTTAGATACGTCATCGCTTCCTCTTCTGCGGCCATTGGTCTCTGTGGTCATGGGAGCTTCAGGGATTTTGGTAATACAACCCTGGTATGAGATTGAAAGGGCACAGGTGGCGGACCATGGTGTGCCGGGCAGAGGAAAGTACGCAGTTTTTATTTTACGCCTCCCCGAAGGTTGCTCCAATTCCTGAATGACCCCTTTACGCTAAGTTCACACTAGTGTTGGTCTCTATGTCATTCAGGTCCACATGGGGACTCAAAAGATGGAGAGCCCGTCCGTTAAAATAGCAGGTGCCCGTGGACCTCATGGACTATCATGGGATCTGCTGGGGGTCCTCCTTGCAGGACTTTTCTCTCCGCCGATTGTAGGCAGAATCTGCGGCAAAGTCTCCTGAGACTGAGGTGTGAACCGAGCCTTAATGCATCCACAACCTTGGTTGCTGTCAAGGAATGGGATTCTACTTGCTTGCATTTACAGACCTAATACTTCTCACAGCAGGGGGTTTGCTACAATGGTATCTAGTCTAGACAAGGCTCTGTAGGCTGAACACATCCACAGCTCTGTTTGCTGCAATGTGTCAGGGCAGGTAGTCCCTCGTTCACATCAGCGTTTGGATTCTATCCATGGGGAACCCCCGAATGGAATACAAAAGCAATTGAAAGCGCTGGTGCAGTAAAAGCACACGGACCCCATAGACTATAATGGGGTCCATGTGATGGCCGCGCACTGCCTGCAAGAATCATGCGGACAGGAAAGTAGATGGTGAACTACTTTCCTGTCCGTATGATCCCTGCGGAGATCTGGCGGCAATCACACGGACCCCATTATAGTCTATGGGGGTCCGTGTGCTTTTACTGCACCAGCCCTTGCACTTGCATTTGGTAATCCGTTCGGGGGGGTCGTCATGTGGACTCCCCGGAATCCAAATGCTGATGTGAATGAAGGGTGAGACGTAACAGGCTGATAACTCAGGACCGGTTACAGCTCTAACCACACCTCCGATCTCAGCAGGACTAGGTGTGTACAGGTTTCAAAGAACTGAACGCAAAATGTTTTCATTCAGAAGTTTTCAAATCTCTTGTATGGAAAAGAGGGGCTGGGGGGTGTAAACTGAACCTCTTGAGCCCCCAATTACCATGTGCTATCTGTAATACTGGTGTTGTCAAATGTCAGAGAGAGGCCTTCGGGCCCTCTCAAGCTCCAGGGCCCGGTAGTGACTGCTACGTCTGCACCCCCTATAGCAACGCCTCTGGGGTTGGGCAAGTGATACCGCTTATTTGCCTCCACGTTGTGCCAGTCACTGGTTTGGTGCTCCAACCATAACACCAATGGCCAGTGTCACATCACTGGTGGTCCGACCACTGGGATCTCCGGCGATCAGTAGAATGGGGCCTGAAAGTCTCTCTGTATCCGCACCAGTTCACTTGCCTGACCAGAGGATTATGTACCTATACGCCCTTTAAGGCATATGGGTGTATAGGTAATTTACATTAGCCCCTGTACACAACACCAGGGCTGCACTGATGCCCGATGGAGTTTAGGGTCATTATAATAACAAAATATACCGACAAAACTGCATAACCTGTCATATGGGACTGCAGGAGTTAAGGGGGGTGTAGGTAGCCTGCACACCTCGTATCTCCGGCCCGGGCGGTCTCCTATTGTCTTCCTCCTGGCTCACAATAGGAGGCTTAGCGCTCACAAATTAGGCTTTACCTCCTTATTACACAGGATTTACCTCCGCTCTGCAGAAATGCACAAAATACGTCTAAATATCAAACGCTGCGGAGACAATGAAGAAAACAGGAGAATGAGATCAGATTACGTGTAGAGACGGCCGGGACACCCTGAAAAGTGCGCGGATTATCGCGGATTACACGGCTTTGTAAGGTCCTGCTTGTTTTTGCACCTTGACACTTTTTTCTCACAAGGAGGTCTCTCTCATTGACAGCCGCCATTACTCACTGAGAAGAAGCCGGAGATACATGGGGGCGGTGTTAGACCAGGTGTCGACCACCATGTCTGACCGCTGGTCCCAGATATCAAGGACTGCAACATGTGCTGAGTGTTCCATTCAAAGGACCTTGTGAAGTCCTGATCAGTGGTGGCCCTAAGAGTTGGACCCCTGGGGATCAAACATGTACCCCCTATTCTACATTTTTTTGGTGAGTGTGAAGAGTTCTTTACCATGTACAGCAGGTGGACTTGGCCCTGGAGTTCACCCTTTACATGCCAAGTATAAAGCCAACACTTGAATCTGAATCTGAGGCAGAATATGGCGCCCTGCGGATTTCATTTGCACAATATTGCACTTTCTTGGGGATTTCTGCTGCGGTATCTGCTACATATGAACAGGTGTCAGAGCTCGGCCTCTACCCCTGATGTTTTGCCACCTTGGCACAATCAATCCTGGATGTATAGAGGACATTTCTGTACACTGAAAGCAAGTAGAGATGTTGAAAATGAAACTTCCTAATAATGTAATGAAATGGTGTCACGAGCCACAACTAATAGACACCTAGGGATACGGTTTTAGGCCCTCATGTACATTTGCATTCTGGAGTCCCATCCTCATGTAGTCCAGCTCAGGTAAGAAGGTAAAGACTTTACGATATTGCCATTCTGTACATGATACCAAGTCTACAGACTGCCACCTACAGCCTGCTCAGTATTACTGCAGACGTGTTATTTCTCATATGCACAATACAGTCACTGACTCCGCCGCCTCCGAATAAGAACAGAACCTGTATATAGTTCTTTTGCAGAGAAACTAACCCCTTAGGCTACGTGTACATGACCGTGTGCATGTGCAGGGACCTTCGTTGAATGGCACAGACACCACTGGATGAGGTCCCTGTGTTGCTTCTGCCTTCACGGACCCATTCACTTTCTTCAGGCTGCAAAATAGATAGGTATAGGACTTGCTCTGAATTTTGCCCCAGGTGAACGACCCCATGAAAATACCCAGGTCACAAAATAGAATGGGTTAGTGTGCTAGATGTAAAAAATACAGACCGTGCACTGACAATGCACACAGGGACCCTTAAAGGGGTTTTTCAGTCCCAAACGGATATTTCACACTGAACCCTGCACAGATCACACAGGCTGTTCCTAGTAATGGCGCTGCAGCCCTGTCCACTGTATATCAGGGGTTCTTATATGACTTGTACAGGAGCGTGGCTGCACTCTTATGTCACTGCTATAGCTTCCAGCACCCAGAGATGACCAGAATAGCTGATCTGTGTGGGCTCCAGGTTTCAGACCCCCCAGATCACATATTATGACCTATCCTGTGGACACATCACCAATATGTAAACTCCATTTGGGTCTTGTACCCCTTTAAGAACCGGACAATTTTTATATTTGTGAACGTCATATAACATTATGTGCAATGGGGACAACACAAGTCTGCCACTGCTTTTTGGTATTCGTTCTTACGACGCGTTACCTTTATTCTGCAGATCGGGGTTCCGGCAACACCAACTTCAGATTGTTTTTTTTACTTTACTACCTAAAAAAAAAAAAGAAAGAAAAATCTTTTAAAATAAATTTGGGTACAAATTGTGATGACTTTTTAATCTATTTCCACAGATAGAGCTGGGTGAGGACAGGGCTGTGGGGTCGCAACCAAATTGGGGCGGAGTTGCATCAAAATATTTTTTCATTTAAATAAATTATATTCCACAATTATTAATAGTGTACAATGAGTTAGATACATTGTTTTCGTTCCATTTTTACTTTCTTAGGACTCAATCGCTGGATAGTTAATTTATTAGAGGATCTTTACCGCTTCAGACGGACCCCGGCTCTCCGCGGGAATATGGAAGAGTCAGAGGTTTGGTGTACCAACGCCATAACCCTGTATACTACAATACTTGGCAGCGTGTAATAGTACTAGGATGGTCAGCTTTGGATCTTTCCATAATCTATCCTGACAACCAGTCCCTCATTATGGCACATGTGCCGCTCAATTCATTTGAATGGGGACCGCAGAGAGTTTACTCAGTTATCCATGGTCAGGGGACAATCGTACACGTCAGGGAGAGTGTTTGCCTACATAGGCAGTACGGAGACTTACAAGTCATTCCCGCTCCGCTAGGGATTCTGAGTAAAAAAATATGCAAATGTATTCTCCAGGATGTAATTAGGAGAACAGTGCACTCTGTACACCACCCTATAGAGGGCAGCTAATTACATCCTGGAGAATAGATTTGCATATTTTTTACTCAGTTATCTCTGGCAGCCATCATTCAAATGAATGGAGAGGCAGTTGCTGTAAAACCATTCTCTCCACTCCAAACCCCAGCACCCCCTATAGCTAGGCCCCTGCACCCCCTATAGCTAGGCCCCTGCACCCTCTATAGCTAAGCCCCTGCACCCCCTATAGCTAGGCCCCTGCACCCCCTATAGCTAGGCCCCTGCAACCCCTATAGCTATGCCCATGCACCCCCTATAGCTAAGCCCCTGCACCCTCTATAGCTAAGCCCCTGCACCCCCTATAGCTAAGCCCCTGCACCCCCTATAGCTAAGCCTCTGCACCCCCTATAGCTAAGCCCCTGCACCCCCTATAGCTAAGCCCTAGCACTCCCTATAGCTAAGCCCCCGCACCCCCTATAGCTAGGCCCCTGCACCCCCTATAGCTAAGCCCCTGCACCCCCTATAGCTAGGCCCCTTCACCCCCTATAGCTAAGCCCCTGCACCCCCTATAGCTAGGCCCCTGCACCCCCTATAGCTAAGCCCCTGCACCCCCTATAGCTAAGTCCCCGCACCCCCTATAGCTAAGCCCCCACACCCCCTATAACTAAGCCCCCACACCCCCTATAGCTAGGCCCCCGCAACCCCCATAGGTAAGCCCCTGCACCCCCTATAGCTAGGCCCCTGCACCCCCTATAGCTAAGCCCCTGCACCCCCTATAGCTAAGTCCCCGCACCCCTATAGCTAAGCCCCCACACCCCCTATAACTAAGCCCCCACACCCCCTATAGCTAGGCCCCCGCAACCCCCATAGGTAAGCCCCTGCAACCCCTATAGCTAAGCCCCTGCACCCCCTATAGCTAAGCCCCCGCACCCCCTATAGCTAAGCCCCCGCACCCCCTATAACTAAGCCCCCACACCCCCTATAGCTAGGCCCCCGCACCCCCTATAGCTAAGCCCCCACACCCCCTATAGCTAAGCCCCCGCACCCCCTATAACTAAGCCCCCGCACCCCCTATAGCTAGGCCCCCGCACCCCCTATAGCTAAGCCCCCACACCCCCTATAGCTAGGCCCCCGCAACCCCTATAGCTAAGCCCCCGCAACCCCTATAGCTAAGCCCCTGCACCCCCTATAGCTAAGCCCCCGCACCCCCTATAGCTAAGCCCCCGCACCCCCTATAACTAAGCCCCCACACCCCCTATAGCTAGGCCCCCGCACCCCCTATAGCTAAGCCCCCACACCCCCTATAACTAAGCCCCCGCACCCCCTATAGCTAGGCCCCCGCAACCCCCATAGGTAAGCCCCTGCACCCCCTATAGCTAGGCCCCTGCACCCCCTATAGCTAAGCCCCTGCACCCCCTATAGCTAAGTCCCCGCACCCCTATAGCTAAGCCCCCACACCCCCTATAACTAAGCCCCCACACCCCCTATAGCTAGGCCCCCGCAACCCCCATAGGTAAGCCCCTGCAACCCCTATAGCTAAGCCCCTGCACCCCCTATAGCTAAGCCCCCGCACCCCCTATAGCTAAGCCCCCGCACCCCCTATAACTAAGCCCCCACACCCCCTATAGCTAGGCCCCCGCAACCCCCATAGGTAAGCCCCTGCAACCCCTATAGCTAAGCCCCTGCACCCCCTATAGCTAAGCCCCCGCACCCCCTATAGCTAAGCCCCCGCACCCCCTATAACTAAGCCCCCACACCCCCTATAGCTAGGCCCCCGCACCCCCTATAGCTAAGCCCCCACACCCCCTATAGCTAAGCCCCCGCACCCCCTATAACTAAGCCCCCGCACCCCCTATAGCTAGGCCCCCGCACCCCCTATAGCTAAGCCCCCACACCCCCTATAGCTAGGCCCCCGCAACCCCTATAGCTAAGCCCCCGCAACCCCTATAGCTAAGCCCCTGCACCCCCTATAGCTAAGCCCCCGCACCCCCTATAGCTAAGCCCCCGCACCCCCTATAACTAAGCCCCCACACCCCCTATAGCTAGGCCCCCGCACCCCCTATAGCTAAGCCCCCACACCCCCTATAGCTAAGCCCCCGCACCCCCTATAACTAAGCCCCCACACCCCCTATAGCTAGGCCCCCGCACCCCCTATAGCTAAGCCCCCACACCCCCTATAGCTAAGCCCCTGCAACCCCTATAGCTAGGCCCCCGCACTCCCTATAGGTAAGCCCCCGCACCCCCTATAACTAAGCCCCCACACCCCCTATAGCTAAGCCCCTGCAACCCCTATAGCTAGGCCCCCGCACTCCCTATAGGTAAGCCCCCGCACCCCCTATAACTAAGCCCCCGCACCCCCTATAACTAAGCCCCCACACCCCCTATAGCTAAGCCCCTGCAACCCCTATAGCTAGGCCCCCGCACTCCCTATAGGTAAGCCCCCGCACCCCCTATAGCTAAGCCCCCGCACCCCCTATAGCTAAGCCCCTGCACCCCCTATAGCCATCCCCTAGGTATCCCCAATGGGTTATATATTAGACGCAATCTTGCCCATACAATGTACCTGGTGCTTCACTTCAACCCATTCACCTAAAACCTGTAATACCGGACACGACCTACAGCCATGAGTGGCGCTGGTGCCTGGAGACAGCAGCCATGTTCCTCTAGCCTGATACAACCACTTTTAACCCCTTTATGACCGGCCTATTTTATCTTTTTCCATAAGTTTTCCTTCTCTTACTTTTCTAGCAGGATGATTAAAAGTATTTCAATGACACATAAAACTTATTATGGTCGTTCTCCTCCCCTCTATAGCGCCCCCCATACACCCCGGCCCTCTCCTCTCACTGCAGCTTGGCCACCTCCTGCCTCATTCACCACAAGCCCCGCCTCTTTCTGCTTACTACGTCACATCAATCCCGCGCTCTCTGTCTCGCACCCGTTGCTAGGAGACTCAGGCCGGAAGTGCGAGCCGTGCACTGCTCAGATTCGTGTCCCCTCACAACTAGGTCCGCTAAATAATCGTTCCGGTTTTCACATCTTCCATCATGGAGTCGGCGGACGATCTGTTCGAGGGAATTGTGATGTCTGAGGAGAGGTGGGTGGTCGTGTAGAGTCGGATAGGGCGCCCCCTGTCTCAGGTGTAGATGAGGGGAGTGGGAGGGATTTCAGGCTCCCATAATGCTCTTTTATATGTATGACTGTACTGGAAAGTTCTGACTGGAGTCCTCCATGATATCCTGCACCTGGTACAGACCTGAGGGTTTGCTATACGTGCCCAAGCTACAAGCCCCCTCAGAGTTGCGGCCTGCAAGTTCAGGAAGCCATATACCGGGGGCTGGGGGTCTCTTCTTCCCAATTCCTCCCATCCAGCGGGCGGCAGACGACCGTCTCAGGGGCCGCGTGTTTGAGACCCCTGAACTAAAATGTATGGGCCGTTATAGCAATCAGTTCTAGGGCTTTCACAGATCCCACATAGACATGGGTGTATTGAGCGATCCGTGACATTGGGCTGAGATATAGATCCATCATACATAGCGATAAAACCACGGTTGTGGGAATTGACCGATTAATAAACATGGGGTCGGGTGCCGGCTGTTAAAACAATGGCTGTGGAGTCCTGTTGCGTGACTTAGGGGGTACAGAGCCGACAGTCGCACCCCGATCCTAGGCCTTTTAGAGCCCGAGTGCCCAAACTGCAACCCAAAACCCACTAAGTTATTGCAAAGTACCATCACGGCAAGTTAACCTTAATATTGTGTGGATCCTCAATTACGGAACTGCCGAATGCAATCGTGTGAATTCAATAATAAACAACTTTCTTTTTTATAGATTGTGAGCCCCATATAGGTCTTTGAAGTATGGGAGGAAATCCACGGAGAACATACAAACTCCTTGCAGATGTTGTTCCTAGCGGGATTCGAACCCAGGACTCCAGCGCTGCAGCCACCTGGTTGCCCCCTAATATAAACAACTGTATACTGAACGCTAATAGTTTGCATTTGGCATGATTGAGCGATTAATGTTCACTATTTACTCCGCGCAGGATCTGTTTTATAGTGGCCGTGCAATGTTGTTACAGCCTCTACTACTATCATGTCTGCTATAGAACAGATACTGTGTGATATGAATAATGAGGGGTCTCCATACAGTGCAATATGCTCCACATAGTACTCTTAGTGCCACCTCTGACATGTGTGCCATAGGTTCGCCAACACGGGTGGTCCTAGGCTTTCAAGAAGAATAGCTAGCTGTCAGCTCACCATTATCTGATGTATGTGGCTCAGGGTTGGTTCACATTTGCTTTTGTATTCTGTCCGTGGAGAGTCTGCATGGAGAACTCTGGGACGGAATACAAAGCGTTGACGGCACAGCAATTGCAAACACGTTTACATTCCGTTCGGGGGGTCTCCATGCGGACTCCTTCTGAACGGAATGCGAATGTGAACCAGGGCTCACCGAGAACCTGGACTGAATATAGTTGAAGCAAACCCTCAGCTGTGAGAAGAATTAGGCCTCTATCAGTCTGAATACAATTGTAGCAGACCCTCAGCTGCAGAGTCCCCTTTAGAAGGGGTCAGACGGGTCTCTCATAAAAACAGTACTATGGTGCATGATGAACGCCGCACAGAGCTGCAGCAGGTTTAACCCTTTCTTACCCTGTGACCCTTGTAGGTACCACGGAGAAGGGTATGACGAGGGATTTGCGGAAGGAAATCACGTCGGAGAAGTAGAAGGCAAACAGTATGGAGCCGTATATGGAGCGAAAGCAGGCTCTGAGGTAATAATCGCCCGATATCCGAGACTGGCGCGTCTTCAGGAAACTAGTAGCGCTATAATGGCAGAAGTAGGAAGACTTCACCATAATGTCTGTATGGGAGTCTCCCTGGTGGTCGTGCAGGTATGGAGATCGTCCCCGCATCATGTACAGTGTACGACGGCAGAGACAAATACCGGGAACTGCGGCCATCATTGAACCTTCCGTGGTTAGGGCGGTAAAGGAGACAGGGTGGCTGACATACTATTGTAGGGCCTAGAATGGTCAGCGCTGTTATAGGGCCCACTTTAGATGGTATAGGGTCCAATATGGTTGGTACTGTTCTGGATAGGGCCCCATAGCAATGCTATGGGGCCCAAGGTGGTCATCACTGTTTTGGGGCCCACTATGGGTGACCATGTTATGGGATCCAATATGGTTGTCTCTATTTCAGGGCCCTCTTAGGCTGTCACTGCAATGAGGGCACCATAGTTGTCCGTTGGGTGTAACCTATAGTTTAAGGGTCAGAGCATGTGCTGCACAAATTATCCTAAAATGAAACTTTGAGAGATTAGTGTGTTGTATTATGGGAGCCATGCTGTATGATTGGTTGTCACCTGAACCAAGTCAATGAAATAGAAAAAATCACAGCCCAGATTGGCCTAAAAATTGGTGTAAACTTAAGCATCCAAGAACATATTCATGTCAAATTTAAATGCAATGTCCAAAAAATATATATATATATGGGTCACTCACTCTTCAAAGGCGTATAAGGAAATCGCAGCGAGATTCCTAAGTTCCTCCGGTCACCTGAACCATGCTGTCATATAGACCTACTGCTCCCATTATCTTATCTAGGGAATGATGGATATCCGTGTGGCGGCCGCTCAGGTGACAGCTGAACCTTTATACAGTATACCTACTATACAGTATCCTGCGCCCAGCAGTGGCTGAGCTCATTTATTGATTCTGGTCTTGTGACCCGCAGGTGTCTTCCTATCTTCTCAGGACGCCCTGTTCGCTCATCCTTATTACAGCTTTTTCGTGACATCCGTGCTTTGCCCCGCGCCACTATCAGTGCGAGATTAACCCTTACTATATGCCTACAGTAGTGTGGTCATAGATCCTGTCCCCATCTAATGTGATGAGTCTCTCACCTTTTCCCTATTTTTCTTACTTTTACAGCTGGGTTGCTATCTGGGATTTGCATCTACCTGGAAACTCCTCCTCTCCCACACCGCAGATGAGAAGCAGAGGTTTGCAGCTTTTGGATCCATGTTCTAATATGTTGAGTTAAAAAAATCAGCGTACGTCTGGTCAGGAACCCTGAAAGAGCCCTGTACAGACAGGTTTATTTCCTGACTGTATGTTTAGGACACACAGGATAGTTGTGGCTGCAGCTGGTTGTGAATGCTTCAACGTGATCTCCATTCCCTTTAACTTATTCTCTATTGTCATGTGAAATCCGTTTCTAGAAGCAGAAATGGATTATAGGAAGTTGGCGTGGAACTTTGCTGGCATGGCCACGTCCTCAGACACTCCTCTGCTCTTCTGTGTGAGCTCTCCTCTTCAGAATACATAGTATTATCTACAATATTAACCCCTCATTTAGAGACTTCTGGCTCTATCTGCAGCCACAACAAACCTGTGTGTCCTAGATATTTGGGGCTCTTTGTATAGCGATTACTACTGGTGCCGTCTATATAATCACATAGTCGGGGACCAGTAGACAATGCTACAGTGCTGTAATAATACCAGTGCAATGTCTAGAGATGGATGTGCTCATGTCATTCCAGACGGCAAGTCTAGGACACACAGGATAGTTGTGACTACAAATAAAGCCAAATGTGGATGGGGTGCAAGAAATAACATGAAAGCAAAAGATTTCTTCAGATTTAGTGATAGAACAGATACGCTGTAATGGAATGCTACGACACACATATACATATATATATATATATATATATATATATATATATATATATATATATATATGCCATATACCAGGAACTACTCTTACTACGCAGCTGTGTCACTTCTGTCTTTTTTTTTTTCATATCATTCAGCAAAAAGCTAAAGACCCTGGACTCCCTGATAAAAATGATTGAGAGCTTCCCCACCGACGACCCAACTAATGACAAACTCCAGGATGAGCTCTGCAGGATCCGCGGCAAAGTGAAGCAGGTTAGTGCGGTGCGGCAGAGCAGTCACCGCATCTGAACATCCCCCAAAATCCTGGGCTTATCCGTCTCCTAATATATGTTTATAGCGGTCAGAGCCCTATTATTTTGATACATTGCTCCAAATCCCCTGCTTTGTGCAGTCTTTGTAGTCCTTCACTGACCCTATGACGTGCTCCTGCATACACAGGGGGCGCTATTGAGAAGCTTGTGTTATAGTTTGTCATATTCTCAGTGACGCAGCATTTTGGTTTTTTTTTTTCCACTACAGATTTGTTCTATGCTGAACATTCAGCCCGACTTCGGGATAAACTATGAAAACTCTGGACTCTCGTTTTGATCCCGGCAGTGAAGACGGTGAGACCTCTTGCTGC
This sequence comes from Leptodactylus fuscus, assembly GCF_031893055.1. Taxonomy (NCBI): domain Eukaryota; kingdom Metazoa; phylum Chordata; class Amphibia; order Anura; family Leptodactylidae; genus Leptodactylus; species Leptodactylus fuscus. Next base: position 11,363,405 of record NC_134271.1, on the reverse strand, counting down.
GTGCAGGTGGGCGCCGGCCGGTGCTGTCACTTGGTTTGGAGTAGGAAAGAAGTGACATGTAGGATAGACGGAGGATTGAGAATACTCTGTATGTTTGCTGTGGACTGACATGTAATGGCCGCTGCTCTACCCACCTCCGAAGTTTCGCTTACCTGACTGCTGCCACTATGAAGACCCTCCATATCCTTCATCCTAAATCCTCCTGAAGACTGGACTTGTGGTTTCTGTAACGGCTAGAGAACCTCCTAAGTGGCAGGAACCACGAGAAGTGATACCTGGAGGGGGCGCTGAGATCTGGCCAAGGGCAGGGGCCGAGTATACTAGGAGTGTAACTAAATGCCAAAGGAATGAATGTTGTGACCTCGTGTGTGACTGGCGCCATGTGAAGGGCAGAATCTACTACATGGCGACATGCGTTCTTTTAACTAAATATGAAATAAATTATTAATCCTTGTAATGTTTGGTGAATTTATACTGAAGGTACATAAAGTGGAGCTCTACTTCTACCTCCACCCCTTCATCTATCTAGACCTTTACTTATGCACCTTCTTTTACTTATACCTCTACCTGTACCTCTTCATTATCTGAGCGTCTACCCCCTTACCGCTCTCTTTACCTCTACTTCTACCCTTTGCCCCTCTCTCTTCCCCTGTTCCTTGCACCTGTCTCTCTCTCGCCTCTTTACTTCTCTCCCCTACCCCTTGTCTCTCTCTGTACCTCTACTCCTACCTCTCACCTTGCTGTCTCGCGCTCACTCTCTCCTCCTTGTCCCCTATTCTACACCTCTCTCTCCAACCCGTTGCCTCTCCCCTACCCCTCACCTCTCTCTTTACCTCTACCTCTCACCTGTCTGTCTCTCTACCCCTAAACCTCGCCTCTCTCTCTACCTCTCACCCGTCTGTCTCTCTCCCCCTACCCCTCGCCTCTCTCTTTACCTCTACCTCTCACCTGTCTGTCTCTCTACCCCTAAACCTCGCCTCTCTCTCTACCTCTCACCCGTCTGTCTCTCTCCCCCTACCCCTTGCCTCTCTCTGTACCTCTACTCCTACCCCTCACCTTGCTGTCTCGCGCTCACTCTCTCCTCCTTGTCCCCTACTCTACACCTCTCTCTCCAACCCGTTGCCTCTCCCCCTACCCCTCACCTCTCTCTTTACCTCTAGCCCTCACCTCTCTCTTTACCTCTACCTCTCACCCGTCTGTCTCTCTACCCCTACACCTCACCTCTCTCTTTACCTCTACCTCTCACCCGTCTGTCTCTCTCCCACTACCCCTCGCCTCTCTTTACCTCTCACCCGTCAGTCTCTCTCCCCCTACCCCTCGCCTCTCTTTACCTCTCACCCGTCAGTCTCTCTCCCCCTACACCTCACCTCTCTCTTTACCTCTACCTCTCACCTGTCTGTCTCTCTCCCCCTACCCCTCGCCTCTCTTTACCTCTCACCCGTCAGTCTCTCTCCCCCTACCCCTCGCCTCTCTCTTTACCTCTACTTCTCACCCGTCTGTCTCTCTACACTTCGACTCTCTTCCTCTTTAATCCTGACCGATCACTCAATTTGTACAAGGGGGCGGGGGCAGTGTATATTGCAATCACTGGTCTACAACTCTGTGGATGTGGGATATCTAATAGATCACGCCGGTGACATGAGAGCGCCTTCTGCAATTCCTTCACTCCTACGGGCAGTTCCATCTCGAACCGATCCTATATTACAGAGTAGTATAAGACCTGCTCGTATGGAGACAGCCTGGCAATCTGACACATGAGCTGTTGGGGATGCAATTGAAAATGACACAGGGTGCAGTACCAGGATGTAGCCACTAGATGTCACTGTGTGATTAATTTTAATTGGCTATATCTAGCTGTTTTTGGGGCCATGTGCGCCATCTACTGGAGCAAAATCAGATTGCAAAAAAGGTATCTGCTCCCATCTATCATCTTGGACGGGCTAGAGGACTGACCACCGTTGTCTAGGACTCCTTCTGACAAGTCATGCAGGGTGATCATCATCCTCTAGATCATAGACAGATATTTGTCTCGCCCTGGGGGTGGGGGTTGTATATTTCAGGGGTGGAACATGATCATTAGATGCCATCCCTCTCCTGACTGTATATCCTCATTCAGACATACTGGACAGCACTGTAGGGATCTGACAATATGGCCATCTTTAATTGGTTTAAAAGGAATTGACACTATTAGAAAAATGTGACTGCTTTTTTCCTAAAACAGCACCACACCTGACCACAGGTTATGTATAGTATTGCATCTCAACGCTATTCACTCAAATAGAGCTCATCTGCAATACCAAACACAACCTGTGCACAGGTGTGGTGCTGTTTTTGGATAAAACACTGTGCAATCCCCTTAAAGGTTGTCAAAGATTTTCTTATTTGTAGTTCTAAATATTTCCAATGGAGGGAGCCGCTCACTTTCTCAAGCAGCCAGACAGTAGATTGCCCGTCTTAGTTATTGTAACCCAAGGATGTTATTACATGGCATAGGTGACGATCGCTCCCAGCAGGCTGCCTGTCAGGGTTTCTCCATAGATTGCGCACCCTATAGACACTGACTGGCTGCTTTATTAGAGACCCCTGCCCTTCTACAATTGTCCCATCCCTATATATTAGACCTATGACCATGGAGCGCAGCATGAAATCCAGCACCAATACTGTCTAGACTCCGGGGGCAAAAGAATGCAACGGGTGTCAATGAGCAGGGGAGAACATGGCTGGTCAGATGGATCCAGATTTCTGTGGCCACTCTGATGAGAGGGGCAGGAATTGATGACCCCTTTCAATAAGGTGACAGCAGGTCAGTATGGCGGAGCTGGAGGAAGGTTTTCTTGGTGCACCGTTGTCCTCTGATACATATAGATGACCCCACGGATTCTTTCCAAGGGAGGTCCTAGTTGGGGGCCAGTCAATGTACGAAACCCAACATTATAGATTTTTTACAGACCGAAACCATAAGCCGCTGGTGTCTATGGGAATGTGCAAACAATACAGGAGACGCGAGGACAACAGCGAGCAGACGGAGATTTCTGCCTCTCATGCACTAGACTCCGACTCTATGAAAACTTTGGTGGCCCAGTCTAAACAATCTATTCAGACAGAATACCAAGATGTCAGCCGTGGCATTCCTGTGTCAGCTGACATGACGGACGCTCCCGTGTACCCGACCGCTGCTCTGACATTCACCAACAATACCGGTAATTGTGGGAAAGCGGCCAACATAATAGTCACCCATGTGCGCTCTATGTAATACTATGGGCAGCATGGCGGATCACCGGTCGGTCTTGTCCCACTGATCTCAAGTCCGACCATATCCCAATGGGTTAACCTTTTACAGGCTGAGTCTACCGCAATGATATACATGTGGCGGTCGGCTCGATCTTGATGTTTTTCAGTGATAAATCTCCAATGTGTTATGTCTAGTCCACAGGCTGAAGGGGTTGGATAAGATAAGAAAAACATGACTTCCAGAAATAGCGCCACACCTGTCTATAGGTTGTATATGGTATTGCAGCCTGACCGAATTTATTTTAATAGAGTTAAATGCAATACCTGGAACAACCTGTGGACGGGTGTGGCGCTGTTTGGAAGAAAGAAGCCATGTTTTACTAACAGGCTGAGGGTGAGGAGGGTCTGTCTTACCAATGGTTGTAAACTATCAGGGTGAGGATATAAATAGCGGGACCCCGGTAAAGCCTGCATTGTATACTGCAGTAGTGCAGTCCTTTAATGTATTGGTATGGCACATGTGACGTCACTGGTGGTATGCCCAGGAGCGACGATCACATGCGGTATTAGTAGCATGCCTTCCCATCAGGCCTGTGAGGCAGGAGCCGTGTAATATTTAGGGTCCCATTGTCCCGGCAGAAAGCTTTGCCGCTATTGTCCAGTGTTGGTCCAGCTCACGTTTAGTGGACTGTGGGAACGGATTAGAGTTTCATGCTTTTTCTTCCCCCTCTTGCATAAACTCCTGATCAAAGGCATTCCTCAGATGACAAAACACTGTATACGGTGTCACATGGCCGAGCAGCCTGCACCAGCGCTGCCCGAAAAACACACGCTGCCATTGTTCTCCAGGCCCTACATCTTACAATGTAATTGCAAGAAAAGTCCTCGGAGGTTCAAGGAAGAAAGAATTTCTCTTCTCTGAGATGAGCCGCTGAGTGGTCGCAGCTGCCGCATGGCGGGCGAAGGAGGAGAAAAGAATCAGAATAAGGCCTCATTCACATGAGACAGGCGAATAATACAGAGAGAGCCATAGTCGCTTCCTGTATATGTCCATATTGTATCCAGGGTCATGACCTATATACACATATATCCATGCCAAGCATCTATAAATGTGATATTGAGAAGAAATCCACCCTTAGGATAGGTTATCATTATATGATCGGTGGGGGTGTGACACCACAGACCGCCATTGAAGAGGTGGCGGTACTCATGACCACTGCGGCCCCTTTCCGTACCACTTGTGTTCACGACATGGTACAGCAGCAGCTCAGTCCCATTCAAGACACTATACAATGTGAGGCGCTATTCTTTCAGTGAAGGCCCCAGCTCATCGTTGGGAGGTCCTGAGCGTCCGACCACCGCTGGTCACATATTAATGGCCGATTCTAAGGACAGGTCATCAATATATAAATTGCAGAATTCCCCTTTAATCCGGTATTACAGGGAGCAGGTGACAGATTATCAGGTATTCTGGATTATCAGACTTTAAAAAGTATATGAAATTTACTTATAATTGTTAGGAATCTCACCTGGGAGGTGTCAGTGGTCCTAGGCCACAGCCGAGCCCTAGTCACAGGTCTCCTGGGTGATGACAGTGGTCCTGGGGCAATGCTGAGCCCCTATAATAGGCCTTTCTGGTGGATATCGGTGGTCCTGAGCCCCAATCACAGGCCTTCTGGGTGACGCCAGTGGTCCTAGGCCACCACTGAGACCCAATCACAGGCCTCCAGGTTGATGTTAGTGGTCCTAGGCTACCGCTGAGCCCCAATCACAGGCCTCCTGGGTGACATCAGTGGTCCTGGGCCCCAATTACAGGCTTTCTGGGTGACGTCAGTGGTCCTAGACCACCACTGAGCTCCAATCACAGGCCTCCTAGGTGACGTCAGTGGTCCTAAGCTACCGCTGTGCCCCAATCACAGGCCTCCTGGGTGACATCAGTGGTCCTAGGCCCCAATTACAGGCTTCCTGGGTGACGTCAGTGGTCCTAGACTACCGCTGAGCCTCAATCACAGGCCTCCTAGGTGACGTCAGTGGTCCTAAGCTACCGCTGTGCCCCAATCACAGGCCTCCTGGGTGACATCAGTGGTCCTGGGCCCCAATTACAGGCCTCCTGGGTGACATCAGTGGTCCTAGGCCTCAATTACAGGCTTCCTGGGTGACGTCAGTGGTCCTAGACTACCGCTGAGCCTCAATCACAGGCCTCCAGGTTGATGTTAGTGGTCCTAGGCTACCGCTGAGCCCCAATCACAGGCCTCCTGGGTGACATCAGTGGTCCTGGGCCCCAATTACAGGCTTCCTGGGTGACGTCAGTGGTCTTAGGCTACCGCTGAGCCCCAATAACAGGTCTCCTTGGTGACGTCAGTGGTTCTGGGCCACCACTAAGCCCCAATCACAGGCCTCCTGGGTGATATTAGTGGTCCTGGGCCATTGCTGAGCCCCAATCACAGCCCATAATGGGGCACTGGAAGGATGTTGACATCATGACACTTGTGACCAACAAAGATCCAATTACAGGCCTCGCCGCTCCCCCCAGGGTCACTGACGTTACGTAAGAAGCTGAAAAAGGACTTAAGAGGACCATATATGATGAGGAAGATGGGGCACTGGAGGCCTAGAAGGAGCCCAGGAGAGGTGAGTATGACCCCTGGGCCTCAGATTATTATACTCTAGGGTCTGACATATCCCCACAGGATAATCATTTGTGGGTGCAAAACCCCCAAAATTTTTGTAAAATTTTAAGCTATCCTAGCTTGCTACCAAATGGCTCGCCTATGTCTATTACATATGTGGCCCATCCATTGCACCACTAACACCAATGCACCTCACCCCAATGTACAGTCCAATAAAGTGGGGGCACCACTGTGCAGGGACACAGCACCAAACTAAAGCAGCTGTCATGGCTGTCCATTATACAGAGGCCATAGTGTACGTATCAGGAGAGGAACCCAAAAACGGAAATAGCATGTCGCTAATTCTAACGTCAGATTTGATAAATCCAATATATGCATTTCCAGGAAGATTAACAGAGGAAAATCACAATTCTAAGAAAAGATGCTCCAGGATTGTAATTTTATGGAGAATACAAGGATTTACTAAACCCGACTTGTCCGGACAGCGGACAGATTGATGTTCACACATCTGCTCACGCAGTTCCCCATAGTGACCAGCAGGGGGCGTCGGTCACCAGTAAATCCTTCCCTTTGGGCTCCATGCACCTGCTCAGTAACAGCTGCAGAGTTCTGGCCCCTACATAACAGTAAGCGAGCACAATGCGGGATGAGGATGATGTCAGCACATATTTCATGGCGGTGATGTGCGCGTCCTCCTCACTACATTCATCAGCCCGCACTGGTCCATTTCTTTTATGCCTATAGCAATCAGAGCTAGAAGGCTGAAAATGGACAAAAATAGCAAAAATTATTTATCCAGCGTCGTCATGTGCCACGTTCTAAAATAGCACATATGGCTGTAGCGGCGAATCGCGTCATTGCTGCAACCAACACCATGATAGGTAGATAGATGTGAGCTAGATCCTGGACATAGTATAGCTTCTGGCTTAGTGGAGAATGGGGCAGGGGGGCACTTACTTAGGTTAAAGGCCTGCAATAAATTGAATTAGCCATCTAGTAGTTGATCCGGAGCCTTTCGTTGCCTCTTCATAGATATCAGATACTTCTTTGCACCTTCAGATTTGCCCAGCAACCGGGCCTGTGCACATTTGCAGCTGCACGTTGTGTCTCCACAGCTGTCCCGGGCCCTGCATTCATGACCCCCGTGTCTGTGTGTGTGCGCTCCTCAGAACATGGATGCAGCGTAAAAATCTGCATTCATCCTGTGTGGGCAGTGGGACAAGAATCCACCGAAAGGAAGAGAACAGCTGTCAGGTCCCGGGCGGATCTTTCACATGTGATGGCTGTGGGGAGCGGTCTGCTACAATCTGCACACTCCATCCATGACTTCAACTATTACAACCCCTACTAAGATGGCAATCCATCATCGCTGTAACATATAACATCCCATAGTTCATCTTACTCTGTACGGTGCTGGAAGAATAGCATATTGCTCACTGGAAACCATCAGCAAGCAGGCCACTTCGCTGATATTAGTGGTCCTCTTCAGCCATCTTCCAGCCTGTTCTGGCCTCCTGAATGACATCATTGGCCCTAGCGGACCAATAAGGCCTGTGATTAGACCTCAGCAGTCACATGGAGCACGTTGAAATCATGTCGATTCGACACAAGTGATGGTGCACCCCACATGCCCAATCACAGGTTTCAGTGGTCCTGTGGAACCTGTGACATCATCAAAGAGGACCGCAAGGTAGCATAGGAGAGGTATATGGTAAGTTTCCACATCTCCCCTGTGGACCTCTGCCATAACAGTGATTCTTGGGTGACAGCCCCCCAAAAATTTCATCCAAACCTGAAATTTTTGGAAAATTTCTAACAAACGTAACTTGTTATAAACTGGTTTACTCATCGAGTGCAACTCATAGACCAAAGTTCTGAGGAGGGAAACCTCCTTTATGACCTCCATATATGAAAAGGGGTTGTCGACAACCCCTTTAAGTCTAGGGCTTCAAGGCTTACACTATACAATACCTGACCTGAATGTCCATTCTACAGTTTCTTCTACTCGTAAAGTGGCACTCTGGATACACAGTGACTGATTCAGCTTTTGCTCTGAGTTGGGGCACCCACATCACCCATTGCGGTGCCCTATGTGACAACACCCAAGGCTCCCCAAATCGGCAGGCAAAACATTGGAGGTTAAGTGGGAGCCTCCATTTTGGACAGAAACCAAATCTGGAGTGTCCCTTTAAATTTTACCAAAAAAGTTAAAAAAAAAAGTTGCTTCCGTGACTCTGCAGCAGCTGAATGACTGTACAAAGAATTTTCCACTGACTTATTTGATTCTGTCCTGTATCAGCAAATAGCAGGACATAAATCCCTCACCACAGCCTTCTGTGGAAAAACAGTCCCCCCTATTTTTTGTGACTATGTAAGAACACCGCTTGCTTACTGCCGTCTTGTTCTCAGCTTAGCAGCTTATTGGATGACAAACTACCCAAAATTGAGCAGCGGTGTCTGTTCTCTAGCATCCAGTCCTTCAAATAACAAGCCGGATCAGGAACAGAACCGAACAGGACGCTAAAAAATTCACACAGGGTGGTGCCAGTTGTGGTGTTAAGTTATGGGGCATCAAACACCCTATTAGGGCAGTAAAAGGGGGAAGTCACCTGTTCAGGATCATGTACTAGCCAAAGAGGGGAGCGACTAATAAGAGTGTCTGTCTCTGGAGGACCCAACGTGTCCATGTAAAAAGCCCACCGATTTTACAGTGTGTGATACCTTGTTTCTCCTGCGGAGGCACTGCAGAGAAACAGAACACTTGTTTTTCTATTCACGAGTCTTAAGCCAACTACTGGGACACCAATGCAACGGAGTCTGTTCACTAGCATCCAATAACAAGGACCAGCACTGAATGTCAATCTACTACGTGGTAAATAATGATGCCGGCAGTCATGGTGGCAAGTAATGGGGCATTTTCATACACCCTATTAGGGAAGTACAAGAGGGGAGGGGTCTCCTGTTCTGGATCCTCATCAATTAACTAGAGTACAGTGCAAATATTGGAGGACCTAACATAATACTGATTTTAATTGGAGGTGTGTAATACCTTGTTTCCCCTGTGAAGGCACTGCAGAAAAATGGAACACTTGTTTTTATATCTACTGAGACCCCAACGATTGCTAGAAAGATGGAGGATGTAACACCTCACCAGTCCCCTGCTGGTCCTTCGCAACGTCTCTACTCTTCCTGCTCCAGTCAACATCGATATCACGACCACGGCAAGTGATTCGTTGCAGGGGACGGAGTATGCATGAGCACAGGATCTGTAAGGTTTTACTTCCTTTACCCTATATCATTCTAAGAGCATGTTCACATCTGTCTCCAGGGCCAAAAGAATGGAACAACGGTCAATCTTAAGACGGTCAACAACAAAGGGAACCCATTGATTATAATGTGGTCCGCCGGATGTCTGCTACTTTTTTCTTCACTTTGCCAAACAAAAAAGTTTCGGCTTTAGACTTTTTCATCCAAAATTTTTGACGGACTAGGTTCCTCATTCCGAACAGAATCCCGGCAGTCCCCATTATAATCTATGGGGTCCACTGGCCTCCGCAGGTAACTGCTTTTTAAGCGGATTGGGTTTCCGTTTTTCAGGTCCACAAGCGGGCCTGAAGAATGGAAACCCGAATCTAGGTGTGAACTTAAGTGTCATAAGTGATTACATAAGCTGATTTTTTTTTTTAAATTTAGGTGGCTGGACAATCCTTTTAAGAGCTTTATATCGTGCCAGAACATTCAATTTTTGGACGATTCTAAGTCCCCATCATTGGGGCCCACACGAAAACATTCCACTGGCCCACCATTCTAGAGATTGTCGGGGACCACCGTCTCGAAGAGATATTAGAAAATGGGCCATACAACTCAGCTCGGCCAAGGATGCCCATGCGTGCCCCCAAGTACAAAAGGGTATGGTAGCTAAAATGCAACGGCCCAATCCTTATGTCCTTTGACACCCACCATCAGGAAATTTTTTATCATGCAATATACAAAAAATTCAGACCACACAAGTCAATGTTTTTGAAAGTTTTATTCCTAGTTTGTTTGTTTTTGTCATTCATCTTGAGAGTAATGTATTACATAACGGTCTGTTGGTGACAATGTGCGTTTCAGACCGGCCATCATAAAACAGGATGCACAAAGATGACTGATAGGCTATAATTAACAATAAGAAAAAAAACAAAAACTGTAAATAAAGTAACATTACCCATCTATCAGAACGTGAACCAATAGACTTTGGCCTTAAAGGAGTTACAATAGGTGAGAACAAAAGTTGTTCACATGCTGCCCCAGCAAAATCAAACAAAAAACACACACACAAAAAGAAAAAAAAAAAAAATTACTGGGACGTTATTATCACATTTGGTCCAGGAAAGAAATAAAAAAAAAAAGTTTTCGATCATACGGACAGAAGAGTTTGAGGTAAACGGTAAAATAAAAACAAAAATATTCCTGGAATTTTTGGACAGGATGTGCCACGTAATTGTGGACCCTGGCAATAGAAACAAAAAAAAAAAAAAAGTTTAAATTAATCCATAATTATTTTTGTAAAATATCACTCCCTACCAATTTGGATTTTGTTTAGCAGCATGCAGAATCCAGCTTAGCTTTTTTTCAAAAATATTTTTCCACGTAAGAGCATTAGCTGGTTTGCGGTGATGTTTTTGAGACATTGGTGCCTTATGGCACTGAGCACCTTCCATCCAACCCAGACCATGGTACCTACTCTACAGACATTTCCACGCAACAAACTTCATCTACAAAAACAAGGTATCATTTTCAGTGGTATCAAATGTAAAAGTAACCTTCTATGAACAACCTCGGCCGTATCCTGAAGAGGTGCAACATGGGACCACTTTTTTTTTTGCCTTTGGACTATGCATAGGCCTTGTAGAACTGTCTCTACTGTAGTCATGCTGACCCATACGGTTCCACAACATTCAAAAAGTTCATAGGCCCACAAAAGTCAATTCAAAAAATTCTATAACAAGATTATCTCAATTCCTCTTTAGACCTTGTACAATTCATTGCTCTATAGTTGTGTTGACCGTTTCCACCATGCTAATTCACACCGTCCCACAACATCTAAAGGCCCATCATGGTCAATCCAAAAATTCTCAATATTATGGGACCATAAGGATGCCAATTTTTTGGGAACGTGCATACTGGCCTAGTCCGATTGAGTGGCAACAAGTTCCAGCATGGTGACCCATACAATCTCATAACATCTAAAAAAGTTGGTCAGTCCAAAAAATTCTTAATATTATTGACCCATAATGGTCCCAACCATGCCCCAAAGTTAGTGAAGAACAATGGCCACATTTGCACCTCAACCAACCAACAAAGTGAAGGCAGTAAAACCAGCATAACCTACACATTCCAATGCAAATCTCTGGAAAGTTTGAAAAACAAAATTTTTTTTTTTAAAAAAAACATCAAACAAGAAAACCCCCAATAATGATATTACCTGACCCAGCATGAACACAGTTTCAAACACGGGCCTTACACATACCAGGGTGCGATAAAAAGCTGGACGTGACGACAATGAGACATGAGGTATAGTGAAACAAGAACTTTTTTTTTTTCTTTTTGGAATTGAGCAGTAATCACATTAAAGTAAAAACTGACGCCTTAAAAAAAAAAATCAAAAACATGGAAGTCGACAATATAATTTTCTATGAGAAAATTAAAATTCTAGAAAATGGCAGTAATAAGACATTACATAACAAAAAAGGACTACAACGTAATAGCAGCAAAATAAAACAATGACATAGATACAGAAAAGCACTGTTTTTTTTTTTATAACTTTTAAAAACCATGCTGGGAGTTTCAATCCATAGCAGCTTTAATAAAACTGGAGAAATCCTCCTTTTTTTTTCATATTTTTCCATTTTTTTTCCTTATTTTTTTTAATTTAAAAAAAAAAAAAAGAAAATTTCAAAAACAATCAACACCGTAAGGGCATTTTCTCACATGCGCAGCTCATCATCAATACATTCTCCTCCGAAGTCAACCGCTTCCCTTCAACGCAATCCTTATTTAAAAAAAACATAACATAGGTTCAGAGGTTCAATGTGCAAATTTTATAAAATTTTTGTGTCTTTTAGCTAAGAACAAAATAAAGTGGTGGAGGGGGGTTAAAGGGGGTAACGGGGCGAGGAATTTGAGATAGCTAATTTCAAGTACACAATCTTCACGACGCGTTTACAGTGCTTTGTGTAGCGACAATGTTAGTGGAACCCTTAATTTTTTTGTTACGGCCACGAGGGAAAAGGGCCCACACAAAAAAAATATTTAAAGGGGTACTTGCGTTATTATTTTTATTTTTTTGTTTTTAAAAGGTGATACTGGCCTTGTGAGGATCTCTTGCAATAAATATTTACTTAAGCCTTAGCGATAAATTATATAGTTTAGTGTTGAAAAAAAAAAAAAAGAACAAAAAGCTTCTTTAACATAAACCTGTGGTAAAGCCTTAACGCTAACTTGCCCTTATACAAACATGTAAAAAAACGGGACACGGCAGATACGGTAGCCTGGCGAAAGGAGGAAAATCAGATACATGTACTGCTGTGTCCGCGTCAAATTATTCTAACCACATTTTCTAATACCTGGGTAGGTAACCCGCGGCTCCCGAGACCGTACTCATCGCAGACACCTAGCGGCGGCGGCCCGACACAACATGAGAACGCCACCCAGTCTGGCCGCCTCTAGAACAAAAGCACCTGGAACGAACTACAACTCCCAGAATACTCTGAGCCGCAGAATTTTTCCCCCCGCCCAGACGAGCTTAATAGTAGTAATCACTTGCTTTGCCTTTCAGTTCGAATGCCAATTCCAAACCATTCCATTTTTTGTTGATTCCCACATATAAAATATTCGCTAACAACGTAAAAAGGACCCAAAGTGCTTTGAAATGGAATGGTTTTAGAATATAACACAAATACAACTGGTCTGTGGATTGGTTCCTGACATTTTTTTTATAGGCTTGAGTAATTAGGGTGCGGGAGGTTTGGGGGGGAAGAGGGCGATGCCAGTTTTTGAAATTTTTGTATTTTTTACGATTTTTTTTTTCTTTTTTTTTCTTTTTTAAACACAGAGGCAGCTACAAAACAATATGAAAGATTATAAAAATATAATATATTACCATCACTATCTCTTAATAATAGAGTAAAATAGAGGGCGGTAAACTAAGCCTTTAGACGTTGTAAAAAAAAACAAAAAACTGGCATCCTACAAGCCGTAGGCGCAATCCACAGCCATACATCATGATTAACATATAGTAATGCACTATACTAACGTATACTATGGTATGGGTTACATTAACCATTGATAAAGTGAAGAGGATATAAAAACTGAAAGAAAAAAAAATTTCAAAAAAAGAGTTAAAAAAACAAAAATAAAATAAAAAAAATAACACGTAAAGAGAGGATATAAAGTGACTACATGCAATAGCAAGCAGATTATAGAGACGCCGAGAGCTCAAAAAGCAATAGGTGGTTAAGGAAAAAAAAAAAAAAAAAAAAAAAAAAAAAGAATTTTTTGTTTTAACAAAAAAAAAATTTCTAGCTAAAAACCTCTTCTACATTAAAAATGGCCATTTACACATAAGGAACCAAATTTTAGTACCTCCCCTGGAGACATTTGTCTTGTGTTAATGTCTATTTTTACAACATACAGACATGAACACGTAGAATATAAAACTAGCTGATTAATGTCTTATAAAAATTCTCTTTTTTTCTAGCACAAACCCGGAGCCGGCTTATGCGAATACTATTTTCTCTTTTTGTTTTTTTTTTGTACGAGTTTTTTTTTGAGGGGGGGGGGGGGTATTATTTCAGGTCACAGGTATGTAGGAAAATAAAAAAAACAACACGATATCTCTTCCCGATGTCCATAGGATCGGCTCTTATCGTGAGGACGATGGGAGAAGTTCATTCCCAGGAGATGTATCCACACCTCGTGTTCCATTGCCAAAAAAGTCAATTTTTTTAAATTTTTTTTATCCCCATCTGTTATCAGATGTTCACATCCCTGACATCGGTTGGGGTGCAGGAAAGGTCTGATTCGTCCATCACGGACTTTGTGTCTGATGAGATATTGATCTGTTGGGATGCGTGACGCAAACTGGACTCTAGGAGCAGCTCGATCTGTTCTTGGCATGCCCGTAAACAATCCTAGAGAAGGAGAGAAGAGAGGGACATCCATTAGGACCCATTACAACTCCAAATTTTATAACAAAAATGACAACGGGTTATGCCACGCCTAAACTTTTTACTATAAATAAAGTTTATTGAAAAAAAAAAACAACTGGGCCTCATTTTTCAAAAATTTGTTACCGTGGCATCCAATCTCAGTGTAGCTCTCACTTCACATTCTGTTGTTGCTTTCGGTAACAAAAAGCCTAAACTTTTTACTATAAATAAAGTTTCTTGAACCTCCCCCCCCAAAACTGGGCCTCATTTATCAAAAATTTGATAAATCTCAGTGTCGCTATCACTTCACATTCTGTTGTTGCTATCGTTAACTAAGCTTAAACTTTTTACTATGAATAAAGTTTCTTGAAACCCCCCCCCCCAAAAAAAAAAACAAAAAACAAAAAAAACAACAACTGGGCCTCATTTATCAAAAATTTGATACCCCAGCAACCAATCACAGTGTAGCTCTCACTTCACATTCTGTTGTTGCTATCGTTAACTAAGCTTAAACTTTTTAGTATAAATAAAGTTTATTGAAAAAAAAAACCCAAAAACTGGGCATCATTTATCAAAAATTTGTTACCCCGGCAACCAATCACAGTGTAGCTCTCACTTCACATTCTGTCGTTGCAATCGGTAACAAAGCTTAAACTTTTTACTATAAAGTTTATTGAAAAAAAAAACAACAACAAAACTGGGCCTCATTTATCAAAAATTTGATACCCCAGCAACCAATCACAGTGTAGCTTTCACTTCAGATTCTGACAACAGATTTTTTTTCTTTCACACTAGGTTCACACTAGCTTCGCCTCAGTGTTCAACCCCCTATATACATAAAAACACAGAGCAATGTGTTCTCATGCACATTATAAATAAAGTTTGTTGAAAAAAGAAATACCTGATGAACATTCTTCAATAAACTTTATTTAAAGCAGTGCAGATGAACACAAAACTGATATTCAAGCTAAATATTTTGGGTTGATGAAATTTTTTATTTTTGCACGGCCGCTAGGAAGGTTAATTTGGTCCCATTACTGGTCAATAGTCTATGAAATATTGTCCATCGTTGATTTTTGGATAAGCCCTTTAGGTTCGTGGTCAATAAATGGTGACAATAGGGCATAAAGGGAAAAAAAAATTTGAGGAGGGACTATGAACTTTTTTCCCTCATGGATCTGTACCATGTACTTGTCCCGACAGTCCAATGGAGGCAAAAGGTGGAAGTTATGGTGGCCACGTGGTCACGAAACCAAAGCTGGAGCATATGGGCAACAAAAGGTAGCCTGAAGTGGCCGATAACAGAAAACACTAGTCATCCAGTATAACCAGCGTCCCGGTTAATTAAACTTGGGACAATGATCTCCTCAACCGCACGGGCCTAATAAATGTCTCGCGGGCCTAGTGACATGTGCGCAGCCCCCACATGAGAGAAGGCTGCGGTCAGATGGAAATTGCTGGAGGCAGGGAAACAACGGGCACTTGCTTTACCCTTCGCTGCTTTCTGCCAAAAAATTTTCTGCTTCACTACTCAAGATTTTCGCTGCCCGCAATGTGCTCAGCCCTAAACCCTCTGCAGATTAATTACACGATTGAGAACTAACCGGCCCGGCCTAATTAATCCTATGGCCGGAACTTTCTATGCCAATATCAGCAGACAAAGCCAAAAAGTCATGGACACGTACAGAAAAATGGCGGGGGGTTGGTAGAGCAGCGTCGGCCATATTGTGGGGTTAGGTGAAGCAGAACGTCCATTCGGAAGGAAATAGGACCGTCGTGAGGCACGTGGCAGGACGCCCCTCAAACCCCGGCCATATCGCCTTGTGGGCTGGATAAAGCCTCAGCTCACACCTCACACGGGAGGTTATTTTTAACAAGTGCTATTGTCAGCAGATGGGACTAAATGATGTTTACCGAGGACGGTGACGATAACACCGAGCGCGAGGCTTAATGTGGAAAAACTACTTCAGTTCCCAGAAAGAAAGAGAAGCAGAATCTGTTGTTTTTCAGATCATGTGCTTATTGATCAGTGGCCCGCCAATGTGTCGGAGGTGTTGTTATTGATTAACTCCAATCCTTCCCACTGCTGACAGTACATATCACTCTGATCTCTAAGGGTTTAGTGGGCCCCAGGGCGTACACACCATAGGGCAGTCTATACGCCTGTCAGGAGGCCTCTAGAGAGAGGCCCAAGGGTCAAGAAAAGGGTACAGAGGAAGAAAAACACACAGTAGATCCTTTTAAAGGGAGTGTGTCAATGGGTCGAGCATATCAAACCAGCCCTGCAGATGGATAGGTTAGGGTCACCTGAATCAAATAGTGTTTTCCCCTCGTGAATCGGTACCTCCATTGCCAAGATATTGCCGTATTTTCCATATGCAAATTAGCTATTTGGACAATGGCGGCGCCCTTGTTACTTCAAGGAGCTCATTTGAACGTTGATAAAAAACGGCGATATCTTGGCAAAGGAGGCACCGATTCGCAAGGGGAAAACACCGTTTGATTCAGGTGACCCTAACCTATCCATCTGCAGGGCTGGTTTGATAAGCTCGACCCATTGAAACACTCCCTTTAAAAGGATCTACTGTGTGTTTTTCTTCCTCTGTACCCTTTTCTTGACCCTTGGGCCTCTCTCTAGAGGCCGCCTGACAGGCGTATGGACTGCCCTATGGTGTGCTGGGTAGTAGTGACAGACTCGCTTTAATGGGCCCAACTTTATAAAGGATCCCTTCCCTATGCACACCTCTGATTTGGCCACCAACATAGCAGATCCATCAGTAGGGGGTGTCAGATTGTTTCCTGATAACTCAGGAAGATGCAGTGTATAGTCAGGTTAGATTTTATCCTGTCCCATCCATTTTTTTATCGGTAGATAAGCGTCACCTTGTGTCTGAGAGACGCTTATCTTTATACTGTACTAAGACAAGCAGACTGTCTATGGCTAGGATCAGAGAACACACTAGGACAGGCCTCATCACATGGGTCACCGATTACAGCCCCTTGGTGTTTGAAGCCAGTGAAGTGCATCATGTAAGACCAGAGGGCACACTACAGAGGGCAGGGGTCTTCACCAAAGTGATCTCATTACCATATCAGGCCCCTAGGACCAAACATGTACTCACCGAGTCGCATTTGATGACTTTTGATAAGAATAGAGTGAGGCATTGAGAAGAGAAGATGCTGTCTGTGTTCCCCAAATTTAGACCCTGTATGGCGGCTGCTACACTCCCAGCTGCTATCATAGAGGGGGGGTTGGATATGAACTTTACATCTGCAACGAAGAAGAGAGAGAATACGGATTACTAAACAGGTTACAAAAACTTAAATGAGTAACAGCGCCACTCTATCCCATAGGCAGTGCCTGGTATTGCAGCTCAGCCCCCTAAAAAAGTTGCAATAGCGGGCACAGCCTATGGACACGTGGGGCACAGCTTTAGGAAAAAATAAATAGCAAATGTTTTCAATGCATAAGACAGGAATTATAATGCAGTAAATACTGACACAGTTTACTTTTGTAAACCTTAAGCAGATGTCATACTAATAGCTCTAACAGGCTTGTCCCCTGATGGCGCCCCCTGCTCCGGGTACAGTACAAGTCATGTAACACAATCAAGTCCTCGCACAAAATAATTCACTGTGCGGCTTTTCAAAGTGACCTGGTAAGGCTCGCACGTTACAGCCGCCGCGTCCAGGATTAAGGGCCTGAATTGTTCCTGGGCTTCCCAAAGTGACAGCGAGCGGCTCGTCATAAATATCCGGACGCTTTCACAACCCGGCCATCGCCTATTCCGACCAAGATCGCACCTTCAGAAATGCTTTGTCGCCTTCGAGCTGCCAGTCACTGGCCGCCATCCATCATGACAACAGAGGCTGAATGCAATGTGCCAGAGCTAAGTGCCCGGGGTCCCAACACAGGCGACACTCGGCTCCATTCTGCTGTGACACAATGGTGCCAGGACACCGGGCCCCCGGCCAAGCTGCATTGCTGTAGGTCTATACAAAGCCAGTCTCGTGTTTCCTGAAGAGGCCGGACTGCCCCATTCAGCAGCCGCGCCATTCTCTCAGGAATAATCCCTCGCTCTTTTTTTCTTTAGGGGAGCAGATTGTGAACTCGAAAGAAAAAAAAAAACTTACTTCTAACTGCAGCAGAAGAGCTTACACTCTAATTTCCCTACCACCAATACAATCTGAGCAGGATCTGACTATCCTTGTCATGCAAACAGACGGGGGGCATCGGAAAAGCGGCACCTCTGTACCCCAATAGTGGGTCCCATAGGATAGACAACAATACGCACTACCCCCACGCGCTCACACAGTCCCAGGATCGGCTCCGGGGGATGCGCAGTTGAAAGGCCCATCCAGGACTGTTTGCAAAGTCATTTCTGAAGTTTGTTTTAGGAACCTGCTCTGAAAAATGAACTGTTGACACAAAGCACCGACAGCTCCGTTGCGAGTAATGCGCTGTTTATTTACTGTTCCTTTAAGCCCTTTGATAAAATAATGAACTGCTGGCTTCATTAATCACAGCGGGCCAGTCACCTACAGAGGGGAGGGTAACCCTTTAGAGGACTTGACCGCTGCCAGCACCTCTCTGATCTCATTCGTTCCTCTTTGGTCCAAAAACATGGCTGCCTACACAGTCACTCTCTACAATGGCTCCGGATAAACCACACTATATGGGCCATACGTTCCCTTTCATGAATGAAATTGAAAAGAGGACTATCTAAGAAACTCATGTACCATATAAGAATCTTGTACACTATGTAAGAAGCTCATACACCATCTAAGAAATGCAGGTGCCATCAAAGAAGGTCAAGGACCATTAAGGAGTTCATGTAACATGTGGTCTAAAAAGTTTATGCACCAACTGCATTATCCAGGCACCATCTAAGAAGCTCATGCACCAGATAAAAGAGGTCCATAGCATCTAAGCAGCCCATGCACCATCAAAGAAGCTCAGGTGTTAGCTAAGAAGTCGATGCACCATCAAAGAAATTCAAGTATCATCTAAAAAGCTCATGCAAGATTTGTGAAACTCATGCACTAAGACGAGCATGCACAGCTAACACACCTTCAAAGAAATTCAAGTACCATCTAAGAACCTCATAGACCATAAGTACAAGACTTAAGAAATTCCTGCCCTAAGAGGTGCATACACCATCTAAGATACACATGCATGTCTTCTAAGAAGTTTAGGCACTACCTAAGAAGACCATTTACCATCGATGAAGCCCATGTACCACCTAAGAAATCCAGGCACCATCTACGAAGCCCATGTACTATCTAAGAAGTCAAGGCAACATCTAGAAAGCTGATGTACCATCTAAGAAGCCAATGTATCATCTTTGAAGCCAATGTACCATCTAAGAAGCTCATGTGCCATCTAAGAAGCCCATGCATCATCTATGAAGCCAATGTACCATCTAAGAAACCCATGTACTATCTAAGAATCCCAAGTATCATCTAAGAAGCCCATGTAACAACTAAGAAACCCATGACCCTCCTAAGAAGCCCATTTACCATCTAAGAAGCCCATTTACCAGCTAAGAAGCCCATTAACCAGCTAAGAAGCCAAAGTACCAGCTAAGAAGCCCATGTACCAGCTAAGAAGGCCATGTACTAGCTAAGAAGCTTATGTGCCATCTAAGAAGCCCAAGTACCAGCTAAGAAGCCCATGTACCATCTAAGAAGCCCATGTACCAGCTAAGAAGCCCATGTACTAGCTAAGAAGCCCATGTACTAGCTAAGAAGCCCATGTACTAGCTATGAAGCCCATGTGCCATCTAAGAAGCCCAAGTACCAGCTAAGAAGCTCCTGTGCCATCTAAGAAGCCCAAGTACCAGCTAAGAAGCTCATGTGCCATCGAAGAAGCCCATGTACCAGCTTAGAAGCC
>NC_134271.1:11298459-11340959 GCF_031893055.1 Leptodactylus fuscus | reverse complement strand
ACATATCTCTACACCCCAATGGGGTAACTTGTGGCCTGTAGGCTACAGAAACCATCAGCCCGGCTACCCAGGAGAATCTGATGACGCCGCCGGGCTCACCTTGGCCTGAAACAACAGGGAAACAGATCAAAGTACCGGAATCTTCTCAGGCCAGCCGGCGACCTTTGTACCGCCTGAGCATTCAGCAGGTTCACTGGACAACCCGGACGGGGCGAGGCCGAAGAACAACACCTAACACCCATCAGGGCCCTGGGGCACACAAGGGGTTAACCAAAGCATACATGCTCTCTATTGCGGTTCATTGGGCTCATCCGGTCCCATCAGACCATCTGCGGCTGACATGTTTATTTGGCACCTATCGTCTCGCTCAGTGCACCAAAGCATGTTTTGTGACATTCCGAAAGGAGGGGGCGGGGGCAAATTATTTGTGACCGATTTGTCACTTTAGCAGGAGACAAGGGCCATACCGCCCATAAATCATTAACACGCGGGGTAAAGTGAAGGACCGGAGGCCAGGTATGCCGATTATGTGGCTCACGCGCTACCAAATAGAGGTTACGTGTAGCGTGTTGATGGTGATAACATGAGAGCTGGATACATTGTATCAAGATCCAAGGAAAGGCTATTAGGAAACATGGCAACATGTATACATGTAAACAGGCTACAAGACGTGTTAAAGGGGCCTTGTGCCAACATGTATGGATTAAGAGAGCAGCTACAAATCATGTTAAAGGGGTGGCTGGAGTAATAAACATACATTGTATCAAGATCCTGGCAACAGGTATATATGTAGACAGGCTACAAGTCATGTTAAAGGGGCCTTGTCTCCAGATCCTGGTAACATGTATGGATTAAAGTGGCTTCTGCAGGCTACAAGCCATGTTAAAGGGGTGGCTGAAGTAATAGAACATACATTGTATCAAATTCCTGGCAACATGTATACATTAAATAGGTGACTGAGGTAATAAATATACATTGTACCAACATCCTGGCAACCTGTATACAGGCTACAAGCCGTGTTAAAGGGGCCTTGTATCAAGATGTTGGCAACATATATGGATTAAAGGAGCAGCTGCGGGCTACAAGCCATGTTAAAGGGGTGTCTGAAGTAATAAACATACATTGTATGAAGTTCCTGGCAACATGTCTACATGTAAACAGGCTACAAGCCGTGTTAAAGGGGCCTTGTATCAAGATTCTGGCAACATGTATGGATGAAAGGAACAGCTGCAGGCTACAAGCCATGTTAAAGGGGTGGCTGAAGTAATAAATATACATTGTATCAACGTCCTGGCAACATGTCTACATGTAAACAGGCTACAGGCCGTGTTAAAGGAGCCTTGTATCCTGGCAACATGTATAGATTAAAGGAGCAGCTACAGGCTACAAGCCATGTTAAAGGGGTGGCTGAAGTAATAAATATACATTGTATGACGTTCCTGGCAACATGTATAGATTAAATGGGTGACTGCGGTAATAAATATACATTGTACCAACATCCTGCCAACCTGTCTAGATGTATACAGGTTACAAGCAGTGTTAAAGGGGTGGCTGTGGTAATAAATATACATTGTATCAGCATCCTGCCAACCTGTATACATGTAAACAAGTTACAAGTGGTGTTAAAGGGGCGGCTGTGATAATAAATATTCATTTTATCGATATCCTGGCACATTTATACACGTATACAGGCTACAAGCCGTGTTAAAGGGACGGCTGCGATGATAAATATACATCAGAGAATTGCTTTCGAAGTTACAACAGAACTTTCCGACTGTCACGTCAGCCCCCATCTAGGTCAGGCCGGCGTTTATCTTTAGATCAAACAGTCAACACATGACTCAGTACGCGGTCGGCACAGGCAGCAGCTTTCCCCGAAACGTGCCCCTTAGCATACGGCACAAAGCATTAGCTGTGCATCTAGCGGGGATGTCAGCGGCAGACGTCAGCAGTGGGTGTCAGTTTCACGAACAGTGTCGGGAGCGTGCAGCCGCACAGGAGTCTCCGCGCTGACCATTAGCACACAATGATATGCTTGGCTGAACTGACAACTCGCGGCGACTGCGCCGAGCGTGACAATGCCGCTTATTTATCCCCGTACACAATGCGTGGCTTCCAGTTGGCAAAACAACAGTGGCGCGGCGCTCCATGCCAATCAGATCCAATTAAACCGAGCGGCTAGCTGAATAGATGTAGCAGAGCCGAGTGTGTTATCAATCATTAGCCAACCTAGTCAGCTCTGCTACATCTGCAATCCCAAATTCCACCAGATCTTAGCTCAGAGGCCGCACGTGACTCACGGATGTGTAATATGTAAGGTATTTGCTCGGCGGCGTTGCTGACACTTACCTTTTCCAGCACATTTTTTTTTTTTTTTTTTAACCCCCATAGTCAGTAATCCACAATACAACATGAGGGGGCTTAAACGTGCAATGAGGGGAGAGGGGGGGTCTCTGAATTTACAGTAACAGTGTGAACAGTTCCAGAACATGCCTTATAACACCCGTACCTGTAGCACAGAGAGCCACAAAAGTCTGGGCGTGTTTGCGGATGATCTGCTTGGTGTCGTCAGTCAGTGACATTTTGTTAAGAAAATGTTCAATAAAGTCATGGGGGGTGACAGAGGCCATGTCCCACTTCAACTTGTTCAGTATTAACAGCTCCATGATCTGCGGGGAGAGAAGGGTTAACAATCAGACGCAACCCTAAGAAAAAAAAATACCTACTTCTATCTAAGCTATAAAGAATAACACTAGTCATCGCCAGCTGCTGTAGAACTACAACTCCCAGCGGCGGTGCAGTGGCAGCCTTCATCCACTAGGGGGCGCCATCTCCATACAGAACGCCCCTGCATGTGGTGGAAGCGTGGTACATAGACGATACATTGTTCCCAATTTCATAGGAAATTGCATTATACGCTTTTTTTTTATTATTTCGCTCCCAAACATTGTGACCGACCGCAACTTTTTTAAAAAAAATTTTTCTTAGCCGTGACCTAGAAAGGATTCTCGCCCTAAATGCCCCCATTATGGCACAAAAAGGGGGGGATGAAGACCCCTATGTACAGTAAACAGGAAATTACCAGCAACTCCTCCGGCCTGATGGAATTATCCGTGTAAATACAGAGCTTCTCCGCCGTTAAAGGGATGGTCTCCTTCATTTTGGACGCCAGGAACATGCACGTCGCCCCCAGCAGTTGCAATCGGTTTTTCTTGAGGGGTTCCACGGAGAGGAATCTGTCCAAATAGTTCATGGCCAGGGGGAAAACTTCCTCTTCACACTTTTGTTCCTCACAGACCTGGGGGGGGGGGGTTCGGGGGACAAGTTGGTAGCAATGGTTAGAATGGCATTGTCTCTAGCACATGTACAAAGTAGCAGCAGAGCTGAACCGGTCAGTGCAGCAGCCAGGAGTTTGTCATTCGGGGTATAAGCTTGTAGGAGAACGACAAACTCCGACTGCTGCACGGCACACAATAGTTACATGACACATTCTACATGTTGCAACAAATGGATACAATGGAACAACACGCTGGTGGTATTATGCCCCTGCCAGTCTTGCATGGGTTAATGCATGGAACGTGTGGCACCCTTTATTGTACAAGGGGGTGAAAGGTTTTTTGTTTTCTGCAGGGAATTCTTAGGGGGCAAAGAAATCATAAAATGTGCAAAACGTGGCACTAAGAGGCTTGTAGACGTGTACAGAGGGTGACATCTGAAGAAGGGCAGAGAGGTGACCCCCAGGGGCAGGAGGGCCAGGAGAAACTTTGCAAAAAGTTGCACAATGTGCCTGGGGCCACACAGAGTCCTCCTCAGTGCAGGGGCTGCAGAGCCTCTGACCACCCACCCAGACCTCCAGAGGAGCCCTGCAGAAAGGGAAGGAGCCCAGGTTGGGGAGCCCAGGGTGGGGGTGACCCCTGCACACACCTCCAGCATCCATGTGGCCACGATCTTCCTCATGTAGGGCAGGATCTCCTTCTGCACACACTTGAAGTAGTTGGCGGAGGGGCAGCAGGTCTCCTCGGCTTTGAGCATAGTCTGCAGCACCCGGTCGGTCAGCAGGTTCCTGTCCACATGGGCTCTCCTGATAGTGTCCACCTCACAGCACAGCAGCTCCATGGTGAGTGTCCTGTGCCCGGCCTGGTGTGAACTGTGCCCCTTCCCTGCAGGAGCCTGAACAGCCCCGGATCGCAGAAAAGAGGGAATGAGAGAAAGAGAAAGAGGAGCAGGGGCCTGGCTGAGCTTAAACATGGCCCAGGTCCTCCTCCTCCTCCTCAACAATGATGATGCCTGGGGGAGGAGGAGGAGGAGGCTGCACCAGCCTTACAGAGATGAACCCCTAGTGGGAGACAAAGCAGCTGCACCCTGACTACTGAAGAGACTGTGTGCACCCCATGACTGTATATACTGTGTACCCTGACTGTATATAGTGTGCACCCTGACTATATGCACTGTGTACCCTGACTACTGTGTGCACTGTGTGCACCCTGACTATATGCGCTGTGCACCCTAACTGTATATATTGTGTACCCTGACTACTGTGTACACCCTGACTATATACACTGTACACCCTGACTATATACACGGTGCACTCTGACGATGTGCACTGTGCACCCTGACTGTATACATTGTGCACCCTGACTGTATACACTGTGCACCCTAACTGTATATATTGTGTACCCTGACTACTGTGTACACTGTGTGCACCCTGACTATATGCACTGTGCACCCTAACTGTATATATTGTGTACCCTGACTACTGTGTGCACCCTGACTATATACATTGTGCACTCTGATGATATGCACTGTGCACCCTGACTGTATACATTGTGCACCCTGACTGTATACACTGTGCACCCTGACTGTATACACTTTGCACCCTGACTACTGGATAGGCTGTGCACCCTGACTATATAAACTGTGCACCCTGACTGTATATACTGTGCACCCTGAATACTGGATAGACTGTGCACCCTGACTACTGGATAGACTGTGTCTGCACCCTGACTACATATACAGTATTTTACCCACTGACTGACTGTATATACTGTGCACCCTGACTGTATTTAGTGTACAGCCTGACTACTGGATACACTGTGTCTGCACCCTGATTGTATATGCTCTGCACCCTGACTTTACTGTATACACTGTGCAACCTAACTGTATATACCATTTACCCTGACTGTATATACTGTGAGGGGATTACCTATACCTATAATACCTTGCATATACCATGCACCCTGCCTGTATATACTGAGCACTGTGCACCCTTCCTGTATATACTGTGCACCCTGCCTGCATATACAGTCCATTGTACACCCTCCTCTACATAAGCGCATATAATTGTGCCCCTATATATATCCTCAGCTCCAGGGCTCATAATCTTTACACCACGTAAGCTTTCATTTTCTAGATTTCATCCGCCTACACACCCAGAACTGGCGGCAGCAGGTTACAGTCATCTCTGACACCTTGCATAAAGGTGATGTGGTTTTAAGGCCTGCAGATGCAGCAGAGCTGGTTCCGTCATTTGACCTGACAATGTGCACAGTGGACCCGGACACAACAATAGAAATACAATCGGTTTATCTGCAGCCCCCTGCCCATCTCAACTCTGCTACCTCTGACCCACTCAGCTCTGCTGCTCCTGTATAGTCAGTTGCCAGCTATTATAATGGAGGCCTGTATTGTGGGCGCAGCGGATCCTGTGAAGTGAGCGCGTGTGTGTGTGATGCAGGAAGGAAGTCAGACTTCTCTGTTTCATTATTTTGTGAATGAGACGGTTTTAATGGCTCCTCCTCCTGAGAGCTGCACACGTCTCCTGGAGGGGAATTTCATGATCATTCCCGTGTATTATAAGATCGCCCACGGTCACGGCGCCCTCTGCGCTCAGGCGACAAGTTTCTGCAAAACAACCTGCAGCCAAACAGCTCCTTATTGTCAGAGCATTCACCTCACACACCCCGCAGAGATATGCGTCCCGTCTGCCACCGTACATGACGGACTTTCACAAGGCCGGACACAACATCAACATGGCCGACTGCAGCTGTCATCCAGCTTTCTGAGAGTCCTGAAAGTGCTTGGCCACAAGTAACGGCTGCAAAAACTTTGCTGTTCAGGGGTCCAGAAAAGCTGGGTGCCGTATTAGTGCTCGCTGCCAAAACAGACTCTTTCAGATTAACATGAAATGATGCAATAAATCTGCGGTGTGTGAATATCCTCTTAAAGTTCACATGGTCACGGCCACTTATCGCATTTCCTTCCAGTGTAAGATCATGTTGCGTTCACTTGGTTGCGTCTTCAAGGTCATCGCGAGGAAACGATGAAGGTTCTCAGTAATAGGGACAAGCGTTAGGCCCCATAGACACATCCGTAATTTTGGCCCGTATGATATGCTAGGACCTAACATTTCTATGACCCCATACACATGGACGTATTCCTTACCCATCCGTAAATATGGAGCAGGACCTATTCCAGATCGGTCCTTGGACTGCACAGAGAAGCCATTGATGTGCCGTCCATCCGTACGCAGACCTGCACACGACTACGGTCATATTATAATCCCATCTCCTCCATGGTCCGCTATATATCCATACCCATCCACCTCCCGCATCCTGTGTTTCCACCGATATACCTTACAATCTGTCGTCTAGCACCTCCATTGTACCGCCATATACCGCAGATTTCATGTAGAAACATATGGAGGTTTATTGCAAGGGATTCCATACGAAGCATCAAAAAGTTGCATACGATAGGAACAGTGGGCGCGTACGTACCTGCTACCCCGTGTCTATGGCCTAGGGTTACCCCTAATCCCTTACAGGATCAATAAATGCCAAAACCGTAGCCCGTAAACCCAGCTTTACCAGCAGGCCCACATAACGTCTCATACATCATCCGTGTGCAGTCCGTATTTTCCGTCAATAGAATAGACGGACTGGACATGGACGCCAACGCGACCTACTCCACAGGTCTGTACAACATCCGTAGACATCGGAGCGTCCATATTCTACAGGTGAATAGCACAAGAATCAAAAAAAGGCATCAAACTTTATTGTGATTTCAAGTCATGACACGCACGCGCCAAATGCCGTAATCGGATGGAAGCCATATTAGACAATAGTCCCTCGTGGCTTATTATTTGTCCAGCAAACATGGCGGATCCCTAGGACAGTCATTAGTTGTGTTGTCATTCGGGGTCGGGGGCCTGTAGGTAAACTGTGTTGTGTACTGTAGGCCTTGTCATGTGAATTGTACACCTTGGATTCCATGGAAGCCGGATATCAGAGGATAAGGATTAGTTATCAGGCCTAGTTATCAGGGTGTGATCCTGCGGCCTCCCCCCCTGGTGTGCGGCCACACATTACAGTGATGAAGGGAACTCCCAGTAATGGAGGGGCTGATCCAGGAACACTCATCACAGGCCGCCGCCAATGGCTGAGCAGATCTGTTACCAGGCAGATCTCACAGGGGAGCGACTCTAACAAGTCTGCAAGAAACAGGCCCTGCCAAAGTCTCAGGAAGAGGCATTGTCATTGGTGTGTGTTTACATAGCAAGATAGCAGCGGTGCAAAGAGCTGAGGCGGGCGGGGGGACGGCGGCGACATCTTATTACTATCTATTATAATGATCAGCGTTATTATCGATAGATCTATAGGGGGTGCAGAGTCGTAGCCAGACACTCCCCTCGCCTCATATAATGTCCCGGGTACTGTATACAACAACTGGGGGCCTGGTATAGATTCGGTAATAAGGCCCCGCAGCTTCATATAAGGTACTGGGTACTATATACGACACTGGGGGCCTGGTATAGATTCGGTAATAAGGCCCCAGAGCTTCATATAAGGTACCGGGTACTATATACGACACTGGGGGCCTGGTATAGATTCGGTAATAAGGCCCCAGAGCTTCATATAAGGTACCGGGTACTATATACGACACTGGGGGCCTGGTATAGATTCGGTAATAAGGCCCCAGAGCTTCATATAAGGTACCGGGTACTATATACGACACTGGGGGCCTGGTATAGATTCGGTAATAAGGCCCCAGAGCTTCATATAAGGTACCGGGTACTATATACGACACTGGGGGCCTGGTATAGATTCGGTAATAAGGCCCCGGAGCTTCATATAAGGTACTGGGTACTATATACGACACTGGGGGCCTGGTATAGATTCGGTAATAAGGCCCCGGAGCTTCATGCTGCGCCTTTACACAAACTTTCAATAGTTCTTGGCTGAGATGTTGCCGCCATTATCATATATAGGTTGCCCGGACCCATAAACTTTATATTGGATCAAAATTTAATGCCTACGATAAGGGAAACGGTTTCTCAGGAGATAAAACAAAATGGCGCAAAATTGTCACACATGTCTCCCGTTATATAAAGGAGAGGCGCATGAGTATAGGGTGATCTACTATCTATCTATCTATCTATCTATCTATCTATCTATCTATCTATCTATCTATCTATCCATTCCCTAGACCGCATCCAACAAGAATAACACAAGTGAATGAGATGAACCCTCGGATTGTCAGCTCCGGAGCACTGAATGCGTCCCTTCTATTAGTACAATGTATTATTATTCATGCAATGTGACTGTATGTGAATTTCTCCTCCATTCTGCAGACTGAGCACTTTTTTTCATGCTCTTTTTCCTCCTTTCAGGCAGGATTCTCGCTTTGGGTTTGGCTATGTTACCTGCTGCAGGCGCTGACCCTGCATTCTCACTATTCCTGCTCCTGCTATGACACGCTGCCCTTAGGTTGTCAGAAAGTTTCCTCCCTGCCTGCAGCACACCAACCCCGAGATTAGAAACGTGACTGACAAGCGCTCCGGCCCTGTTACCAGGCAGAAAACACATTTTTAGCAACTTTATTTTTTTGCAGATCTAGAAATAGAATTTTTTTTTCCCTAATGCACCAAAAATGGGTAATTGGCTGCTTTTGGGATACCGGTGAACTACAAATTCCAGTAAATACCATGACATAGCTGCGGAGCCTGCAAACAGCTGCAGGACTGAGATAGTGCTGATGTGTCGCTCATAGGAAGGCGACTCCTGACCATGCACATATTATATGATTACAACTGGCATGCCAAATCCTGACCGGCCCGTGCAAACTTTTTTGACTGTGCAAAATAGAAAATGAACGCCATATGGTTATGGTAGTGCAGGGATCCGCTATCCTAGTCGCTTCAGCTGTTGTGAAACTACAATTCCCAGCATGAACACTCACTTGTCAGTTCTTGGAACTCCTATAGAAGTGTATGTAGCCTGCTGGGAGTTGTAGTTTCCCAACAAAAGGCATGCTGAAGGTTGCTGACCCCTGACGTAGAGGCTGCAGATCAGACTAGTGTATGAGGTTAATCATGTAAGACCAGGGGTAGATGACTATGTTGTGTGTTCATTCTGTGCAACTCAATGCCAGTAAGTGTCTGTAAAGCCGTAGTTTAGACTGGATTCAGGTCATTGTGTCCTTAATTTTCATTGCCATCAAGTTTCTTCCCAGAATGTCGTGTGACATGTTTGTGAGACTGGATAACCCCTTTGGAGAATGAAGCCATCAGGGCGAGCAGCTCTACTACTCGATGTCCCAACTATTGGTTTTTAATGGCCGACCTCTGATTTCCCCTGCGACCAAGGCTTCGAATAAATGGGAGATCATGTAAAACAAGGTCAAAACATGTCCGGTAGGATCAGTGCAAGTAAATGGGTTTTTTTCCCCGCAACGTGGGGATGAGATGCAATAAAATCTCATTGGCTTTACGCAGACTGTAAAGCTCAATGTTTTTCTTCTGCCGCCTTTCCGCAATGTGTGGCCTTAGGGAAACATTTGATCCCTAAGAGAGGTGTCTGGCGGCCACTTATCTCCGTCATTCCAATGACTTAGCGACAGGCAATGTGTGGCTCTACAACTGTTACAGGACTACAACCCCCAGCCTGTGGCGGTTAGTGCATGCTGGCAGTTGTAGTTCTGCGCTGGCGCGGACGCACGGTATACACAGTCCAGTAATTGTACGCCTCCGGTGCGGTCGCTCTCACTCGCAGAGGTTTCACTATCCTTCTGATTACAGGAGTGCTGAACATTCCTTGAATTCCTTCCTTGTCTCCTCTGCTGTAAGTTCACATGGCCACGACCTCCAGCCTCCAAAAGGTGGCAGCAGTGTGCACAGCAGTCAATGGCAGCACCACGTGTAGCCGCAGTCACAGGCCCAGCCATCCATGACAGGATCCCACACTGAAATGAAAGTGAATATAGAAGTTATAGGAGATCTGATTAATAGAAATAGGGAAAGCAGCCAGAGCGGTGGAATAAACGGGACAATGCCCGGAGGAGAGGTGTCGCGGGCTTTGTCGCTATTCACATTAAAGCCTCTTTGTTTATCAGCAGTGTCATAAGGAAAAGTGTCCTTGTAAGATAAAAGGAGGAAAGAAGTGAAGGGTGTAACTGCGTATAGCATTGCCTGCGCCACGTCCACATTATATAGGAGAAAGAGACAGTGAACCCAACGTATAGGGGACAGGATATAATATAGGGGACGGGATATAGAATACAACATATAATAGACGCTATATACAGTACAACATATGGGGGATGGTGTATA
Organism: Leptodactylus fuscus; assembly: GCF_031893055.1. NCBI lineage: Eukaryota > Metazoa > Chordata > Amphibia > Anura > Leptodactylidae > Leptodactylus > Leptodactylus fuscus. Next base: position 11,330,356 of record NC_134271.1, on the reverse strand, counting down.
CAGTACAACATATAGGGGACGGTATATACAGTACAACATATGGGGGATGGTATATATAATACAACATATAATAGACGGTATATACAGTACAACATATAGGGGACGGGATATAATATAGGGGACAGGGTATAGAATACAACATATATACAGTACAACACATGGGGATGGTGTATACAGTACAACATATGGGGGATGGGGGGATGGTATATATAATACAACATATAATAGACGGTATATACAGTACAACATATGGGGGATGGTATATAAAGTACAACATATGGGGGATGGTGTATACAGTACAACATATAGAGGACGGTATATAAAGTACAACATATAGGAGACTGTATATAAAGTACAACATATAGGGGACAGTATATACAGTACAACATATAGAGGACGGTATATAAAATACACCATATAGTAGATGGTTTATAGAATACTGTACAACATATAGGGGAAGGTGTAAAAATAACAACATATAGGGGACGGTATATAAACTACAACATATAGAGGACAGTATATAGACTACAAGATATAGGGAATGGTATATAAAATACTGACCAACATATAGGGATGATGTAAAAATTGGAACATATAGTAGACAGTATATAAAATACAACATATATGATATATATGTATATGCATGTAAAATACAACATGTAGCGGACTATGTATAGAATACAACTTATATGGGCTTATATATATACCGTAATATATATATATATATATATATATATATATATATATATATATATATAGTGTGTTTATGTGTCGAAAATACAACATATATGGGACTACAAGTTAAACTATATATGAAATACAATATATAAGGGGATTGTATATAAAATATAACGTCTAAGGGATTATATATTATTATTATTATTATTATTTATATAGCACCATTAATTCCATGGTGCTTTACATTTGGGGGTTACATACAATACACAGAATATACAGGTAGATATAATGCTAACAATGACCGACTGGCACAGTGGGGTAGAGGGCCCTGCCCGCGAGGGCTTACAATCTATATATATAATGCTACATAGGTTATATATATAGGTATACAACATACGGCTCTAAGGGCTTTTGTGGAACTTTCTGACTCCCCTAAATGGCAGATATGAGGGTATTTGGATGCCCCATATTTTGGTCATATTTTCCTCTATCTGTTTGTAACATATACATGTGTATGGGGTGCGGGGGTTCTCCTTACATCTCTGTGAAGTATGTGCACCGCTTTAGGTTACATTCAGGCGACGATGTGCAAAACAGCCGTGAGAAATGCACCTGAGGGGCGACGATTTACATAGATCCCCCATAGAAGTGTATACAGGGGTCAGTGACAAAGGACAACATACAGTAGGACATCACTATGGGCTAACCATCACCCCCGGTCACTATGGCCCGGTCATATGGCTGCAGATATCACATGGGTGTGTATACTTATGCATCCAGGTATTTGGTGTCTAATAATGGTATCTCTTATTTCATTTTCGAGGCTTGAGTTAACCCATTACGATCCAGGGTAGATCCCCAGGGGAGGGTGAATACTCTTGCAAGGCACTAACCACCATCTTACCATCTCATAGATAACATAAGTTGTATAGACAAGCCATTCATCTGTATTTTCTCTGCTGCGGTGGATTTATCTCCCCCATTTTAGTATTATTTATCCTCCCTTCACCCGGGCGGCCTCCTGAGGCTGACATGTATAAAATGTCGCCCTTTGTTATTGGCAGATACATGGCGCTCTGCATGTGGGTTATCGTTCACGGTGATTATGCGTGTGCCTCAGCTCTAACAGCTGCCCGGCCTACACTGCTATATTGTCTGCTCCCTGTCCAGCTGTGTGATGGACTGCTGCGGCTGCTCGCTCCTCCTGCCCATCTGATTAAACCTGCATTAAACAAGATGTTATATAACCCACTATTACCATGAGTGATTGCCGTGGAGCCGCAACACTCACATAGATGCTAAGGAAACGCCAGGGAGTCTTACTTAATCTATTCGTCTCTTTGAGATTTTTTTTAAGGGGAGACTCTGAAATATTACCTAAATAATACCGCACATAAATAATACCGTGCATAAATAATACTGACATACACTGTGGAAATAATACCGCCATACAGTACAGAAATAATAACGTTATATAATGTATAAATCATACCGCCATACAGTGCATAAATAGTACCACCGTAGAGTGCATAAATAATACTACAATACAGTGCATAAATAATACCACCATACAGTGTGGAAAATGCTGCCATATAGTGCATATATAATACCAACATAAATTGCTCAAATAATTCCGCTATACAGTGCATAAATAATACCACCATACAGGGTGTAAATAATACCACCATACAGTGGATAAATAAAACCACCATATATGGTGTAAGTAACCCTATCATATACTGTATAAAATAATACCGCCATACAGTGCATAAATATTACCACCACAGAGTGCATAAATAATACTGCAATAAAGTGCATAAATTATATCACCATATAGGGTGTAAATAATACCACCATACAGTGGATAAATAAAACGTCCACATATGGTGTAAGTAACCCTATCATACAGTGTATAAATAATACCGCCATACAGTGCATAAATAGTACCACCATAGAATGCATACATAATACTGCAATACAGTGCATAAATAATACCACCATACAGTGCATGAATAATACCACAATATAGGGTGTAAATAATACCACCAAACAGTGGATAAATAAAACCACCATATATGGTGTAAGTAATCCTACCGTACATTGTATAAATAATACCGCTAGTGACAGGATGATGTGATGACGAGGAGGCACTAAGACCAAGTTTGGTGGAAATCACTAAAGATTGCAGGTCATGGGGCAACTACCCCTTTGCACACAGTACCATCCGGCCCTAACAATCCATGGTGAAGATGGGACTTGGATAAATGAAGGAGTGTCTCATTCCAATGATTCCTCCTGGCAGTGAACAGCGAGGTTTTCCTGCACCTGGGGCAAACATTCAGCTTTCTGTCCCCACCCTGACAGCCACCTGGCATTGAGCTCCCGGGCCTCCCATTAGCTACGTCTCTGGCAGGTCTGCTGTCAGATCTTCTCTCTACTTGAGGCCGGGATACAGTGTTGTTACTCTTTGCTTACATACTGTATCTGCACTGTGCTGTTCCTGGGTTGTTCTTCATGGAAATTAACTACATTGACAACAGGGTGCTGAATTCCAAGACTGTCCAATGAGTGCTAACTTTAGGGACCCGTCCTAATGATTATAGAACTGATAACGCTCGGGTGTCAATTTATTCACATTTCCAGGAGGAATAACAGAGGGATTGCACAATGGTACCTTGTTCCCCTGATGGATTTTTAAAAACACTCAAAAGTCTTGGCTCCTCTTTAAGATAAAAAAAAAATACTTTCACTTTTTAAAGCCGAGAGAATATTTTCTCATGGATGAAATGTCACCCTCCCTGACTTAGGGCTACGATAGTCATATTTATTCATCCTGTAAGCCTTGTATTACAAAACTCCCTGAGATAAGAACCTCGGCACCAGGAATCACCGCCTGCCCGTGCACATCCCTGCTCGGGGACTCACGGGGCTCGATGGGAACCTTATTCATTGAGAAAATAAGAAATTTTGAGGTTGATATTCAGAAAGTGACTGAGAAACAAGGTCAGGTTCTACAAGGTCACGGTCTACGAGGTCACGGTCTACAAAGTCATAGTCTATGAGGTCACGTTCTACAAGATCATGGTCTACAAGGTCACGGTCTACGAGGTCACGTTCTACAAGATCATGGTCTACGAGGTCACGTTCTACAAGATCATGGTCTACGAGGTCACGGTCTACAACATCATGGTCTACGAGGTCATATCCTACAAGATCATGGTCTTTGAGGTCACGGTCTACAAGGCCACGGTCTACGTGGTCACGTTCTACAAGGTCACGGTCTACGAGGTCACGTTCTACTATATCATGGTCTACGAGGTCACGTTCTACAACATCATGGTCTACGAGGTCACGGTCTACAAGGTCACAGTCTACGAGGTCATGTTCTACAAGGTCATGTTCCACAAAGTCACAATCTACAAGGTCTCGATCTACGAGGCTGAGAGGGTCGCGCATTATATGTGGAGTGTATGGGGTCTGCAGAATGGATATAAGCACTGGCGTACATGTAGTGGAGCAAGCTGGCATCATCCAGGAGGGCTATTCGTAGTTGCTACTTTTTATGCTGCTTTTAAGGTGGCCTATGTAACGCGTGTGGGGGTCTCTCGACTCTCCCCTGACCAGGCGTAACTAAAGGCTCCAAGCCCTCAGCTAAAGGCCCTCAACCATTCGTACAATTTAATAGCATTTCCATTTCCCTTTCCTTCTCTATCTGGCCCAGACCACCATGACGACTTCTCCACAACATGCCTGTGCACACAGCTTCCCATCATTCCCATCCACCCGAATAGTAGTCGTGTCCCCTTTCATGTTTCAGAATCTCCCCATGACTATACAGTCCCGACCAGCTGCTATTTTTGACATTAAAATGTTAATGTTCTCCTTTCTGACAGGGGAAGGCGGTGTATCATAAATATACTCACTCCATTGCACTAGAGAGCAGGGTGAATAAATGTGTTGCCAAGGGAGAGGTGTCTGGCAGCAACTTATTCCCTTCTCTCTACAGACAGGACATGCACACTTAGCCATGTGTATGAACCACGGGCCGCCCCTGTCCCCTATTTCAATGTGATGCTCAGTTCAAAGTATAAATATAGCCAAGTTGTACACGTTAGGCTCATAGAGATGAATGGCACGGTGGTGGCTATGTACCACCGTTACCCAATACTGCACCACTCATTATGATCAGACCCTCAGTGAGCAGTAACTTATCATCATGGATAGGTAATAAGTTATTGGTGGAGAACTCCTTCCTCCGTTGGTTTCTTCATTCCGGACCCAGGAGGTTCTGACCCTGGATCACATGATTGGATCCAGCTTTGTCCCAAATTTGATCCATCAGGTATTGATTTAGCTCTTTCTCCAAACTACAACTCCCACCTTCACATCCGAATACTCCCACCACGACATGGATCGCCTCCGCCGGTCGGACTATATTAGGGGATTGCTATTTCCTTACATCTTGGGAAAGCAGCGCGAGCAGTAAGTTCAGCCTCTCCCCGCACAACTATTTCATGACTGAGAGGCTAAAATAGAACGTATAAGAAAATGTCTGTAAAACAGCGAGGAATGCTACGAGAAACGAGACGTCTTGAGACTCGTCTGGGTTAGGTCGATGGTAAAAGCTCAGAAGTCGCAGCCAATGTATTGGGCCGTGTCCAGATTGTGCAGTGCTGCCATGTTGCTTTTAATTTACTGTTGCTAATTATACATTTTTTCTTGGAAGTAAATCCCCGTTATTCTGTGTTTGCGGCCGCTTCGTTGTCTGATCCGCAGCGGCTGAATCGCCTCCAAACCAGAAAGATTCATAATGATAATGTGAGCAAGCAAACCTGGCGTCCCGCGCGGAGACGCTGATCGTGGCGATATACACTATGGGGCGAGCTGTCGGTGCAGTTTTTTAGCATATAGTGGTAGTATGGATGGATATCAGCACAACCATTGGCCAACAGTTATTCCTTCCAACTCCAATAGGTACATGGACGCATGGATTTCGTTAATAGGAAGGACCGAGAGGATTGAACGCTGGACACCAATGGTGGCTTATGTCTTGGGTGCTAAAATTCAACATTTCCTTATCTCCTGTTGAAGGAAATTGAGAGGCCACCACTCATATGAACGTTGTCTGGTCTCGTCAAACATGGCCAACTTTTATGTCTATGAGGACCTTTAGATTTCACACACTTGACTATTGGAAGGAACCAAAATACTGCACCTAAAGAGGTCTACAGGGTCCTTAAAATAGTTTCTATGGAAGAATATCTCAAGAATATGGTTCCAAATGGAAGTGGTCATACTATCAATGTCTGGTTGGTGGGGGATCAACTACTGAGACCTTATCCATACCTAGAGCAGGGGGATCTAGGGTCTTGGAAGAGCACCAGAATGGATATCGGAATCATTGACCAGGCATAATGGACCTGAATCAGTGTCATACTGGAGATGGAGATAGTGGAGATGATTCTGAGGACCACCTTCCACCCAAACAAGCCATAAGTGATAGCTTAGTAAGTGGCTCCAAAGTCATCTCCAAATGGGGTTGTCTTCTGATAAACGTTGGAGACCCATTACTATGAGTCCATTCCACTAGAACCATTACTATGGGAAGGACCGAGAGCATTGAACACTGGACGCCAATGGTGGCTTATGTCTTGGGTGCTAAAATTCAACATTTCCTTATCTCCTGTTGAAGGAAATTGAGAGGCCACCACTCATATGAACGTTGTCTGGTCTCATCAAACTTGGCCAACTTTTATGTCTATGAGGACCTTTAGACTTCACACACTTGGCTATTGGATGGAGCCAATGTACTGAACCTAAAGAGGTCTACGGGGTCCTTAAAATAGCTTCTATGGAAGAATATCGTAAGAATATGGTTCCAAATGGAAGTGGCCATACTATCAATGTCTGGTTGGTGGGGGATCAACTACTGAGACCTTATCCATACCTAGAGCAGAGGGTTCTAGGGTCTTGGAAGAGCACCAGAATGGATATCGGGATCATTGACCAGGCGTAGTGGATCTGAATCAGTGTCATATTGGCGATGGAGACAGTGGAGATGATTCTGAGGACCACCTTCCATCTATACAAAACAAGCCGTAAGTGATAGATTAGTAAGTGGCTCCAAAGTCATCTCCAAATGGGGTTGCCTTCTGATAGACCTTGGCGACCCATTACTACGAGTCCATTACACTAGAACCATTACTATGGGTCCATTACTCTAGTCTACTAGACAAGATCCTATAGGAGGCTAGAGTATCTAGTCTACTAGTATATCATAAGGTCCATGAGGAACCTATGATATTCTAGTAGACTAGTCCAACCCTGACATGAATTACTCTCCTATAGACAACGGAAGGATGATGTCCTTGGTGCCATGAAGACGTTTGCTTGTCTACGGCCTTTCTAATTTACATATGTAAAATGAAATCTCATGACAGTCAGTGTGACCATGAATGAACATCGAGACCTTCTTCTGTCATCCTTGGTTATCATGTCACAGAGGTGTGTGGGTGGCTGTTTACATGAAAATATAACAAGACATTCATGTGAAGTTGGTCTGCTTGGTACAACGTGGGGGGCAGAATGACCCGTGTGAACTAGGCCTGGAAAAAGATCTCTCCGGCTCCTCTGAATGATAATGCGGCAGAATATACTTATAGGAAGCTTTGTTACGAGAAGGAACGAAAACCAGTCTCTGTAAACGGAATAGGTCTTCTGGAGCCGTCACTCTCGTCTCGCACTGGAATTTCTCCTCTGCTTTGCACAGCCCAGGGTGCCGGGCCCGTCTATTGTCTACTCTCATTACATTTTCCCATGTATTTTGAAACCCTTATTAATAATCACCATTAGCTGCAGTTATGAGACAGGTCGGAGGCTCAGATAACTGCAGAACGAGTCCTGAGTTTCTCATGGTCAGAGGGCAGCGTTTTCCCTTCGTTCAGAAGAGCACTTTGCAAAACCTTTATCTTCGGTTCTAAGATACAGAACAATTGCGACGTCCTCGAAAGCTTCCCGGCACATTTCTGCAAATGTCATTTCTTTCGACAGTTTTTGCATCACGGAGTTGTTTTTCTGTATTGCGAAATATTGTTTCAAAAAGTTGCATATGTTGGTCTATGTCGGTCCCATCAGAGCATATGGTATATGGGTCAAAATATATGAAAGGTTGCTTCTTAGTTTCATGGTAATGTAGTAGATAAGGTTGGATAAAAACACAAGTCCAACCTATAAACCTACCAAGTTGATCAAAACCCCCTACGAGGCTGAAACCAATTGCCCCATCGGAGGAAAAAATTCCTTCCCAGTTCCAATATGGCAACTGGACTAAATCTCTGGATCAACATCCTATCTCAAACACATAGAGAATCCCCCCTTGTCGGAGGTTACAGGTCTTCGTATAATGAGATCAAATCTAAAAACAAACCTACAATCCAAAAATATTAGGACATAATTGCCGGATTATCAACCTTTTCCGATATCCAAAAATTTACGTTGTAGGTTGAAGATCCTCCAGAAGACTTTTCTAGAACTAGTCTACTCTATACTTAGTATAGTCTGTACTATATTCGGGGGTCACCAAGGATTGAAATAATTTTGGGCAAAACCATTAGAGCAACTTTTCTATTAAGTTAACTTATTTCAATGACTCCTTGTCCGTCTCTTTTTGTCTTTTGAGAACTGAGAACCTCCAGACGTATCTGTAGGTATCTTGAAGTTCTAATCCAGTCAAACTGATCTAATATGTCTTAGACACATGTGAGATGACATGGTTTGATCGCAGATGAGTTCCAGAATGAAAGACCCTATAGAGAGATCAGACACCTTTGGCATTGCGTGGAATTTTTTGCTACATATAGTCTGACACGGCATCACACGCTTACTATCATGTATTCAGCTGTTGCACAGATTGTTGTGTCAGATTTCCAGCAGTAGGAATCTATGCTCTGTATTGAGCTATTTGCTACTAGAAATGAGAGTGGAGTAATGCATGACGGCAGGATCAGACTACATAGGGCTTGTTTTTAGTCTGTCACCATGGAGATACATCGATTCTTGTTACAAAGTTGTATTTTTAAAATTTAATATGCACTGGACAGTAAAAAATAGTTGCAAACCGCTTGACCAATGTAGTTGCCACTCTTCTTCAGTCTATAGGATATTAAGAAGAGAACCACTAAGAGGACCACTAATAAGAAGAGGACCACTAACTAAGAGGAGCACCAGTAAGAAGAGGACTGCTAACTAAGAGGACCACTATTAAGAAGAAGACCACTAACTAAGAGGTGCACCAGTAAGAAGAGGACCACTAACTAAGAGGACCACTAGTAAGAAGAGGGCCAGTAATTAAGAGGACTATTAGTAAGAAGAGGACCAGTAGTAAGAAGAGTATCAGTAACTAAGAGGACCACTAATAAGGAGAGGATCACTAACTAAGAGGACCAATAATTAGAAAAGGACCACTAACTAAGAGGACCACTAGTAAGAAGAGGGCCAGTAATTAAGAGGACTATTAGTAAGAAGAGGACCAGTAGTAAGAAGAGTATCAGTAACTAAGAGGACCACTAATAAGGAGAGGATCACTAACTAAGAGGACCAATAATTAGAAAAGGACCACTAACTAAGAGGACCACTAGTTAGAAAAGAACCACTAACTAAGAGGATCAGTAATTAAAATGACCACTAATAAGGAGAGGATCACTAACTAAGAGGACCAATAATTAGAAAAGGACCACTAACTAAGAGGACCACTAGTTAGAAAAGAACCACTAACTAAGAGGACCACTAGTTAGAAGATGACCACTAGTAAGAAGAAGACTAACTAAGAGGACCGCTAGTAAGGAGAGCACCACTAATTAAGAGGACCACTAACTAAGAGGACCACTAACTAAGAGGACCACTAGTAAGAAGAGGACCACTAACAAAGAGGATCAGTGGTAAGAAGAGGACCAGTAACAAAAAGGACCACGAATAAGGAGAGGACCACTAATAAGAAGAGGACTGCTAACTAAGAGAACCACTAGAAAGAAGATAACCACTATCTAAGAGAACCACTAGTAAGAAGAGAACCACTAAGAAAACAACTAGTAAGACGAGGACCACTAAAATAAAGATAGCACATGGAGACAGGTGTGCACTGTAAAGTGGTAGAGAAAAAAGTTTGTGCAATTGAGTCTCCAATGGAGACTCCAGTGCACATGTGAACTTACGCTAGGTTCACAACTGCGCTTGGGTTTCCGTTCTTCAGGTCCACTTGGAGACCTAAAAACAAAACCCCAATCTGCTTAAAAAGCAGCTACCCGTGGAATCCTGCAGGCCCCATAGACTATAATGGGGTCTGCTGGGTTTCCGTCTCAAAAATGCAGAGAGAAAAGTCCTGCTTGCAGAACTTTTTTCTCCGCATTTTTCAGGCAGATTTTGGGTAGAATTCCCAAACTTAGATTGAGTGCTGGTGTGAATCCAACCTTAGCCTCACACTGAATGTTTTCGTACACAATATATATCAATTTGCTCCACTCCAGATCTTTACCTAGTTGAAGCTCCGCAGGAATTCGAGCTAAAAAGAAAGCAAAGCTTATCTTAAGAACCCAACTGAGTAAAGCTTGCCTGGTCTGTCAAAGGCTTGATGGGCTGAAAGCTCTAGCTCTGGACCCCCTACCCCTTCATACACATACACACTTGACTGAGCATGTGCTGCATGGGTAGAGGGGAGTAAGCTTCTGCCTGATATGTCTGGTGGTGGCTTATCTCCTTCCAGCCTGATCCCTCTTTCTCCTGACATTGTAGAAGAGTAGGGAGGCCTCCATGTGGCCTCCATCAAAAGGTCCAGCCAACATGAATCTAATGTGTATGGCCAGCTTAAGGATCAGACCTTTCTCAAGGCAGCATGGTTCCGGCGGCCAAGTAGACGTATGATGGTGGCAGTCACCTTACTCGTGTTGTCACAAGATATCTAGATTTTGTTCAGTCCTAATTGTGGTAAAAAATTGGGTAATATATGGTGAGACTATGGCCCATTTAGATCTTGCTGATCCCCATAACTTATCTTGAGTGACCCTTGTTTGAGTTGACAACTTTGCTTAGATGGGACAATTTTATTGAGCACCAGAACTTGTAGATCCTCATCCAGTCTAGAAGGTCCAACTCTTTTGGCCATTTACAAATGACTATTTTTGTCAAATAGTGACAAAAAATTTCCTTTGTGTCCATCCAATCCTTGTCCTTACTTAGGAGAAAGGTTTTGGAATATCTTTCAGATTCTACCACGTGAAGTCCAGGTCTCTTCAAAGGTCCTAATTGGAATTTTTCAACTTTCTCTCGATCGCGAAGGTCAATTGTCAATCGAGTTCTTGCTTATCGTTGTGAAAGACGAAGCGTCCAGCCTATATACGCTCAGGTCTTTTGATGTCCTCCTGCTTTATATTCCAGATAAAGTCATGGATTATGACATTCGCTAAAAGGACACGCAGACAGTTTCCTCAGTGACCAGAAAGGATTCTCAGTGAATTAGACCTTTCTCAGTCTATGGGGTTCCACAAAGGATCTCAAAAAAATGCATGGAGCAATTGTCTTGTTTCGTGATCCTGGAAAGGAAAGAGGTCTTTAGAGCAGGGAGACCAACACTGAGCCTGACCTGACACCGCAGGAGGAGGACAATAAAGGGGCAAGGAGACTAACGAGAGGAAAAACACAGACAAAGGGTGGCACAGCCAGCGCCCAGCCGGACCACGCAGACCGCAGAGCGGCAACATTAACTGCCTCGGACATGTGAAGAACAAGTGAAGCGGAAAGAACCTGAAGCTTCCTTATAAAGCATTGTGCCACATTATCTCTTAGATTTACCCAGGCTACACAAAGACGTTGAAGGAACGAGCCTGGCCCCTAAATGAAGAAAAATAACGATTAAATAATTGGAACGTGGAGAGGAGGGGGACGGGGGAAAGTTCATTAACCATCTGCCTCCTTGTGTTCTTGGCAAGAAAGAAGAAAAAAAAGAAGATAAACTTCTTAAACACTTTGTATGCACGGCCCTTCTTAGCTCCGTAGTATGTTAATGCCACCAGGGCTTCATGCATTGTCACCCAAGTAAATGGTTGGCTATACTCACCCTCGTACATCCAACACTACTGACCAAGACGCTAGGTCTTCTTGCTTTGGTCTCTTATGCCATGGTTGGCCATATGCCACACATTACTCCCACTCGACTCTATGATATCCTACCGTTTGGTTCCTACTTGGCCCACTCCATGTTGAGAGCTTAGATAGATAGATTTGCTCCTTTGTTATTGACCAAAGGTAAAGGAGTCAATATGTAATATGCAGGTGTTGGACACAACCAGGTTGGAAGTTCTTACTAGATTACTGATGATCTGGAACAAGGAACAAGTTGGGGAAAGGAGTTCTTCGCTCTCACTTCGCTCGCCCCACCTGTGCAAGTGGAGTCTCCTTCTCCCTAACGTGGAGCTTGTTGTTCTGCCGCCATTTCCCTATCACTGTTGTCTTCTGGTTGGGTTCCTAGCTGTCACTACACCCTTCTTTGAACTTAGGTCTCTCTTCTGCGTTTCTCGAGACCCAGTGTTTGGTCTTCACCAAGTCTACCTTGTCAACTTTCAGGCTGCATTCTGCTTTTGGAACCTCTGCACAACAACTTCCTGTTGTGCATCAAATTTTGGATCCAATATAAACCCCCATGAATTAGTTCCTTCTGGGTTCCCACGCTTTAAGACCATTGGCGCCAAGGCTTTGTGAGGTGCACTTGTACAAATGCAAACTTATAGTTGGTTACGTATGACCCTCTGTAGTGGGAATCAGGTTCTAAAGTGGTCTATGGGTGTCTGATGGGCCAGGGGCAGCTGGGGATTTATTTGCTACCAGTATATTTGGTAACTTCAGTCAATGCAATGGACAGATACACACTATATCTGCAGCTCAAGGAAGGTCATGGCTCCATTTCTGTCACCTGACCAATGTGATTGTCTTCTAATGGTTATTTCAGATTTCCTCTGTAATTATCTGTCAGTTCTAACATTGCACTTTCACTGTCTTTTTCAAGTTAAAATTCTCACGTAGATGTCAATTACCCCCCCTCTCCCCCTGACAATTTGACCATATCAATGAATTTGCTCCTTACCGGCCCCTTTCCTTGTGTTATAGGACCAACAACCTAACAAGTAGTTGGAAAAGATTGATGCAAGGACTCCTTCAAAGATTCCTTCACAGTTGGCTTTACATCCACTGTTATGCTAAGCAGATGGTTTGGGTGGGGGGCAGTATACACTGAAATTATCTGCACTTGGATCTGTTCACAATTGGGTGAGATGATTGATATATCCCCAAGCATCAGCTCAGTTATAAGGCCTGACCTTGTGGTCTATTACAGTCTAGTACTGATGACAAAATAAGGATCAGATTAGTAGATTTGAGCCTCGAGGTCGTGTCTTTAAGGGAGTCTGTCATCACAACCTATTAGATCAACCCAGCCAGCAGATTGATAGGTTAGGGTCACCTGACTCAGATGGTGTTTTTCTTTTGTGAATCGGTGTCTCCATTGCCAAGATATCGCCATTTTTGTTGTTATGCAAATGAGCTGTTTGGAGCAATGGCGGCGCCGTATCTCACCAATAAAGGCACCGATTCACGAGGGAAAAACACCGTCTGATTCAGGTGACCCTAACCTATCTATTGTGGGGCTGGGTTGATATGCTGGGGTTTGGTGAAACACTCCCTTTAAGGCCCCCACATATGATATATAGAAGATTGATGGTTAAACAACCACTAAATACAAACCATTCCACAGATATATCCCTACTGACCTTACTCCATGTTGGCCATTGTGGTTATTTGGACCGGTCATATATGTTCAGGTGAAGGACAGGAGATTTTTCTGAGATTGTTTTTGACAATATTCTTGGGTTGGATGCGTGAAGTTTTATAGGTGGTCATAAAATGAAAGTAACTTTTATCCCGGTGCCTCATACGCTGGCCATGGTCAAGTGTGCATGTGTTTGCAATAGGGAGAAGGGAGTAAGATGGTATCTGACACCTCTCACCACAGTTTATCCTTCAGAGAATAAACCTGGTACTTTAGGCTACAGTAAGGACACCCTCATGGCACCATCATGGCTGATCCTGACGAAATTGGGCCAACAGATATAGTCATCTATGGCTTCAACTCCAGTATGAGTACCGGTGGCGTGAACGGATGGGGTCATTTCCGTTGTAGGATATTGTCTCTACTGTACACGTGCATGGAGAAAGTCCCACTGGAAAAAAGGACTTGAATGGTGATGAACTCTGTACAACGCTGCAGAAAATGTTGGCGCTATATGAATAACAGGAAATATAAATCTGTGAGAATTTTCCCCTTCTCTAAAACAGAGCGTGCCTACTGTTATACAACCTGTATGGACTCTGTATGCCACCATATGTACATAGCGTGCCTAGAAGTCAATAATATGACCACCATATGTACACAGCGTGCCTAGAGGGCTGTAATACAACCTGTAGGGACTCTGTATGCCACCATATGTACATAGTGTGCCTAGAGGTCTATAATATAACCAGTATGGATTCTATATGCCACTATATGTACATAGCATGCCTAGAGGTCTATAATATAACCAGTATGGATTCTATATGTCACCATATGTACATAGTATGCCTAGAAGTCTATGATATAACCAATATGGATTCTATATGCCACTATATGTACATAGCGTGCCTAGAGGTCTATAATATAACCAGTATGGATTCTATATGTCACCATATGTACATAGTATGCCTAGAAGTCTATGATATAACCAATATGGATTCTATATGCCACCATATGTACATAGTATGCCTAGAAGTCTATGATATAACCAGTATGGCTTCTATATGCCACCATATGTACACAGCGTGCCTAGAGGGCTGTAATACAACCTGTAGGGACTCTGTATGCCACCATATGTACATAGTGTGCCTAGAGGTCTATAATATAACCAGTATGGATTCTATATGTCACCATATGTACATAGTATGCCTAGAAGTCTATGATATAACCAATATGGATTCTATATGCCACTATATGTACATAACGTGCCTAGAGGTCTATAATATAACCAGTATGGATTCTATATGCCACCATATGTACACAGTGTGCCTAGAGGGCTGTAATACAACCTATAGGGACTCTTTATGCCATCTACATGCATAGTAGTCTGCAATATAACCCTATAGATCTCTATATATACCGCGGCACAGGATACTTACACACAATTACCAATTACACAATTACATTTTCCTCCCTGTGAACATACCCTATGGCCTCCAATTATGCATTTTTGTAGCTGCGTAGTCCACCCATAATGACCCTTTGCCATGCTTTACATAGGTCTGCAAAACAAGTTCCATTTTGTGGTCCGGGCTTCTTCATTGAAGTGTAATACAGGTTTGTAGTATACGGCTGTGTATACGGTATGTAGTCTTGGACGTCTATAGTTAAGTTTTCAGCCTGCACAATACTGCCCTGTGATGAACCCTTAGGGCCCTACCATATCAGAACATGTGTGGCCGTAATACATACATCAGAGAAGGCCTTGGGAATGGAAACCCCAGTGGTCCAGGGTCTTATTTTGCCAACAGGTCAAGTAAGGAAGAGAATAATTAGAATTTAATTGCACTAAAGTTAGCAAATTGTTAAAACACTGGATTGTTTTGTCGATTTTTGCCCCGAAGGAAGTCACTCAGGACCTGCTATGACACCAACAATAGATGTCATCCTGCCAGGGGCTGCAGATACCTGGGATGTTAATGATGCAATTACCATTCTCCGCTCCTCGCTGCTCCTGACTGGGGTTGAGCTTTAAGGTGCTTGCGTCAATTTCCTGCCCCCAGTTCCCCTTCAGATGCAAATTGGTTCATGCTGCTTCCCCTGAAACTTTTGAAGGCAAGATTTTTTTTCTTCTTTCCAGAGTTGAAGAAAAGCAGGGTTTTTTTTTCTGAGCCAATTAAAAAAAGCCGAGATTGAGGGGCCTGGAAGGGAAAGGTGAAGCGAGGACTGGAGATCTGCAGCCTCCGAACAGATGCTATATAAGTGCCTCTCTACAATGGATTAGGCAATTAGCAATGCCCATCTACAGGCCTTTTCTTCTTTTTTTTTTCCAGCTTAAGCGATTAATATTATATCAGGCAGCGGTTCACAATCTGCGGCCCTACAGCTGTTGTGCAGCGATAACTCCCACCATGATAGGAGTTGTAGTTGTACAACAGCTGGAGAGACGCAGGTTGGCGACCACTTATAGACAGCCTGGATGAAACTGGAAGATGCCTGGGGCCATTTTACTATATAAAATATCCATAGAACAGGGCCACCAGGAACAACCTGAATCCATTACTAACCCCTTTACTGCCCTAGACCACCAGGAAAGTTACTACTAACCCTATGATTGCCTAAGGCTACCAGTATATTTATGACTAACCCTTTGTAGAACCCTATTTAGATCTGCGGTTCTGCAGTTGCTGTGAAGTTATAACTCAAAGCATGATAGGAGTTGTAGTTTTGCAACAGCTGAAGAGCCGCAGGTTGGCGACCACTTATATTCGGCTTACATTCTATATAAGACAGCCTTGATGAAACTAGAAGATGACTGAGGTCATATTAGTATTTAAAGTCCCTATAGAACAGGGCCACCAGGATCAACCTGAATCCATTATTGACCCCTTCACTGTCCTAGACCACCAGCAAAGTTACTACTCACACTTTCACTTCCTAAGACCAGTAGGTATTAATAAATGATAAGAAGTGATTCATATTATATCAGGCAGCAGCTGTGCAGTTGTTATGAGGCTATAACTCCCAGCATGATAGGGGCTTTACTTTCACAATAGTTGGTGTGGCGCAGGTTGGTGATCACTTATTTTCTATATAAGACAGCCTTGATGAAACTGGAAGATACTTGGGACTGTATTACTATATAAAATACCCATAGAACAGGGCCACCAGGAACAAATGGAATCCACTATCTAACTGCTCTAGATCACCAGTAAAGTTACTACTAACCCTTTAAATGTGATGGATAGATAATAATAATAATAATAATAATAATAATAATAAAAAATGTTATTTATATAGCGCCAACATATTCCGCAGCGCTGTACAATTTGTAGGGTTCAACTACAGACAGAAAGATACATTACAAAAAAAGTCATTTCACACAATGGGACTGAGGGCCCTGCTCACAAGAGCTTACAATCTATGAGGTAGAGGGGGTGACACAAGAGGTAGCAGGGGCGGCATTGCTTATACAGAGGTCAGACACTTTTGTAATAGAGGTGACTGTCATTACACAAACATAAAACTGTATGAGCCGTCACCAGTCGTGTCCTGTAACATGTGGATGGAGCTTGGACCTAGAGAGTTAGCCTGAAAAGACATCATATCATGTGGGGTAATGTGGGAGCGGGGACAGAGGAGGGTTAGATTTGGGGGATTCTAATTATAGTACGGAAGGGTTTACATTAGGAATTGTGATCGGCCTGTCTGATAAGATGTGTCTTTAGTTTGTGTTTGAAACTGTAGAAATTGGGAGTTAATCTGATTGTCCGGGGTAGAGCATTCCAGAGAAGTGGTGCAGCTCGGGAGAAGTCTTGTATATGAGCGGGGGAGGTTCTGATAATAGAGGAGGTAAGTGTTAGGTCATTGAGTGAGCGGAGAGCACGGGTTGGGCGGTAGACAGAGATGAGGGAGGAAATGTATGGAGGTGCAGCATTATGGAGATAGAAAGAAAGAAAGAAAGAAAGAAAGAAAGAAAGAAAGAAAGAAAGAAAGATAGATAGATAGATAGATAGATAGATAGATAGATAGATAGGAGATAGATAGATAGACAGATTTTGTAATATTACCAGCATCACTTATACCTGTCTTCTTTCTTTGTGTTACATATTTGACCTGTAACCCTTTGTGGTCAGCAGCTCCAGGCAGTATATTAATCCATAGCCCCCCCCCCCCATTCTATAGAATAATTTCATTTTATTTCAGCTCCATTTTTCTTTCTTTTTTTTTTGTCTTTGTAAAATACGACTCTGACCGTCAGCCGGGAAATGCCACAATCTAATCCATATGTGTCCTGAGTGACACGGCTTTCTCCTACGTTCTGCGCTGCCTTCCATATTTCCATATTGCTTGCACTTCTATTCATACCTGATGTGGAGACGGCAGATCTGTGAATAATGTAAGGCAAGCCGTATATAAAAGTGCAGACCATAAAATATACAACCCACGTGTGCAACTTTATTAATAAGATCGCCACATTATAGCTTAAATGGAAAATATATGTATGTATAGGGCAAAGGTCACAGTGCTCCAGATCTTGAGTGCAGATCTTGAGTTTCCCCCTTACTTGTCCATACCCTCTCTCCAGCTTCCCCCTTACTTCTCCTTAGCTTCTCCCTGGCTTCCCCCTTACTTCTCCTTAGCTTCTCCCTGGCTTCCCCCTTACTTCTCCTTAGCTTCTCCCTGGCTTCCCCCTTACTTCTCCTTAGCTTCCCCCTTACTTCTCCTTAGCTTCTCCCTGGCTTCCCCCTTACTTCTCCTTAGCTTCTCCCTGGCTTCCCCCTTACTTCTCCTAACCTTCTCCCTGGCTTCCCCCTTACTTATCCTTAGCTTCTCCCTGGCTTCCCCCTTACTTCTCCTTAGCTTCTCCCTGGCTCCCCCCTTACTTCTCCTTAGCTTCTCCCTGGCTCCCCCCTTACTTCTCCTTAGCTTCTCCCTGGCTTCCCCCTTACTTCTCCTTAGCTTCTCCCTGGCTTCCCCCTTACTTCTCCTTAGCTTCTCCCTGGCTTCCCCCTTACTTCTCCTTAGCTTCTCCCTGGCTTCTCCCTTACTCTTCCTTAGCTTCCCCCTTACTTCTCCTTAGCTTCTCCCTGGCTTCCCCCTTACTTCTCCTTAGCTTCTCTCTGGCTTCCCCCTTACTTCTCCTTAGCTTCCCCCTTACTTCTCCTTAGCTTCCCCCTTACTTCTCCTTAGCTTCTCCCTGGCTTCCCCTTTACTTCTCCTTAGCTTCTCCCTGGCTTCCCCCTTACTTCTCCTTAGCTTCTCCCTTGCTTCCCTCTTACTTCTCCTTAGCTTCTCACTGGCTTCCCCCTTACTTCTCCTTAGCTTCTCCCTGGCTTCCCCCTTACTTCTCCTTAGCTTCTCCCTGGCTTCCCCCTTACTTCTCCTTAGCTTCTCCCTGGCTTCCCTCTTACTTCTCCTTAGCTTCTCCCTGACTTCTCCTTAGCTTTCCATCTTCTCCCCAGAACAGGTCCCTTTGTTTTTTACACTGTTGTCATTTTATTTTCCATTTCACAGAAGTGTTTGGGAAAGGCGTTACCGCTTCCTTCGCCGCTATTTTTGAACCCTTTGTGCCTTATTGGCTAAGTTAAGAACAGATGACACAAGAGGAAGCAGTGAAGTTGCCTTTGCTTTCAGGGAGCACTTCAGCGCTGTATCCGGACATCTTGCAGATTGGGTTCGCTCTGAGCTCAAGGATGTAAGCTCTGCTCTGAAAGCCTGGAGAAGGGCGCAGGAAGGACGCCTGTAATCACAAGGGGAGGGGGACTAATTAGCCGAATCAGTCTCAGAGGAAAGGAAGAGAGAAGCCTGAGGGGATATTGGGGAGTTGGGAAAGAAGATTGCATTTGTTGAAAAGCAGAGCTGGCTGGAGACAGTCATAAGGCTGGGGAGGAGGAAGGATGTTGTTTACAAGGAAGACACATGTGACTTCTGTGCACTGAAATGCGTATCACGGCTGGAACATTGCAGCGAACACAATGCATGTGGCTAAGCAATCATTTGCTTTTTATATAGTGGTCTCTATCATTCATGTAGGTCCCAACTCAGGGGGGTAGAGGCAGACCAAACAACTACTCTGGGGCCCTGCAGAGAGGGGGGCCCAGATTGTTGCCTGTTCTTTGGAGGATGCTATCATTGTAGTGCAATAATTGCTTCTTATCCCTGATAATTTCTTACATCCCTGCAGGATAAAGATCTGCACATAATAGACTTGTAATATGATTACGTCTCCTTGGAGAGGATCTCGGAGATGTATTGGCCGCTTACTCTCTGGGCTTATGAATCTGCCAATTGATTCTATAGTTGAAGTGACAGAATTCAATGGCGTCAATCTGGTGATCAATCCTGTCCTGGATTTACTCGGCACTGAGCGCTTTTGGCGGGGGCTCTTTACAGGGGCTCTTGGCAGCAGCTGTTGATCACTTGGGTGGTTAATGATTCTCCTATTGACAATCGAATGTAAATCCTCTTCTGCCTGAAAGATTATGCATTGAAGTATTAGGCTTCTGAATGACACGTGTACGCGAATCGAAATGCATATGTACAATGTCATTATGTATTAGGCATCTAGAGTGTGGAGGCAAAGTGGCCCATAATGCAACACTGCAGCTAAAGGCAGCTTTAAGCCAGGTTTGGATAGTTGCATTTTATATTACGGATGTAACACCTGGAGTCTCACTATTGCAAATCCTTATTATGCAACTTTATACAGTATTAGTTATATCAGTAGTTCCTTGCAGTCGTGGTGGCAGGGTGCAACATTAACCCTGCAAATCTGTAAATGTAGCCTAAAACAGGTAAGGATCTGTCTTTCCAAATCTGCACAGTCCCCATCACTACCTGGTTCCCCAATGGCCTAAATTCACCTGAAATCACATTACGTGGCTACATTCTCCAATAACAAATCTGATCATCTATACGTTCCAACCTTCAAGGAGATTCCAAGTAGTGGTGTGATCCACGTAAACTAATACAGACCCCAGAGTAGACTCTTAAATATATTCAGATTCCAGACATCAGATAACACACCAGATCTTACAGTTACTCCAGGGCACCGTCACAGACAAAATCCTAGAAACAGGTCCAAAGAGTAAGAGGTAGTGTCAAATAAAGCCTATAGAGTACTTAAAGAGGACCTTTCACCTCTTCAAACAAGACCAGCTCTTTACATCATTAAATAGTTGGTGCTCTACTGATTATTTTGGCACAGTTAGAATTATTTCTCTAGCCCCCACCGTTCCTGAGCAATCAGTGCTGATAGTTTTGCTGCCTGATATGCTATTTAGGCTCTGCACTGTCAGGGAGGAGCAGAGAAGGGGGCGTGGTTCTGAGCTCTGACAATGCCTGCCTCTGATTGGACCTCTGTATCACGCCCCCTGCCTGACACCACCCACCTAACATTGCAGAGCCTAAATAGCATAAAGTAACTGTGCATGTTGCTCAGGAATGGCGGGGGCTAGAGAGAAGATTCCAACTGTGTCAGACACAGTGCAGCAGAGCTTATTATCATATGCTATGAACTGGAATTGGGTGAGGTGGTCAATGGTCTTCTTTAAGGTATTTTTGAGAGTTTATCCGACATTGCAGAAAAGTTAGCCACTAGAGTATTTGGGCACGTTTAGTCTGCGTCAATGCAACTCCATTTTAGAGCCTCCATTAGAGCCTCCATTATGGCCATGTCTACAAGGTTTCGTAGCTGTCTGAACTTGCCTTGTAAAAAATGTAAAAAAAAAAATCCCTTCTAGTTTTTTTCAGTTTTCACACTCCCTCTAATGAACATTATACGTCCCTGTATATAGCTGTAGACCTTCTGGCATTCCAGATATGTTATACTGACTGTAATATTTTTATATATTAAGCACATTTATTAAAATCTCAGCCATCTGGCACATTAATATTAACCTGCAATGAAATACGCAGGTACGCTACACTTGGGGGCGTGAACGTTTCTGCAGTCAAGGATCTCTTGAGAAGAAAGCAACCATTCCCCAAGCCTCAAGCAAGAAACCCTACCATGGGCTACTACTTACATCCTTGCTGAAGCCTCCTTAGATCCCCTGTGTCATGTAGTCTACAAGGGAACTAGATTAGATGGATCTCCAGTAAGAGAAGATATAGGGGTTGCAAGGAGGTGAGGAACATGTTACACCCCAAAAACAAGGAACCTAGCCATGTTCCTGTCTCTGGTTGCAGAAGTACCAGTGCAACCATAAATGTACCAGCCCTTCTTCAATGTAGTCACTTCACTGAATCTTATGATGGAAATTTTTGGTTTTACTGGAGAACCCCTTCAAGATAACAATCCTTTAAGGTCTACAAGTTGGTGTCTATTAGGTTCATGATGAAGGAACTTGGAAAAAAGGTAAAGAGGCTGATCCATACCATGCATGGTCCGGTTTACTTCCACCATGTCCTTGGGGAATCTTGGTCATGAATAGAGAATCAGGAAGGCCTTACATCCCTCCAGACAAAAAATCCAACCATGTTCCTGTGTCTGGTTGCAGAAGCGCTAGTGACCACAACTTTACCAGCCCATCTTCAATATAGTCACTTCACCGAATCTTTAGATCAATGTGGCCAAGTGCCATTATCTCCGGTTGTCCGCCTCGATAATAAAATGAATTAAGATGGATATTTTTGGGTTGTACTGGAGATTCCCTTTACGTTAACAATCCTTTAAGGCTGACCAGTTGACTTTTTCATCTTCGGTGTCTATTAGGTTCATGAATAAGGAACTTGGAAACAAGGTCAAGAGGACCACACATTCGGCACTGCCAGCTGGTCCATGCTCTGGTATACTTCCACCATGTCCTTGGTGAGTCATGGCCGTGGATATAGAATTATGACATTGGGTTGATAAGAGCTCAGAGGAGGGGCCAGGGATCCGGTACTTGTGAATGTCCCATTTCACCCCTAACCACAAATGATTTTCTAGCCTAGTTTCGGAGCATGCTGCTTGCATTAAGCACTTCACAGGCTTATAAAAGTTTCCCTGCAGCTTTCAAAAACAATTTGGTTTTTACACATGGAAAAAGGGCATTCCACGCGATTAATTGTACGGCTTTGCTTTATTGCAAGATGGAAATAATAAGGTATCTTTCCACTGGTTTTAGAATGTATACATCTGAGGTCACAAGTCAGGCTTCCTCTAGGATTCGGAGCGGGCTAACACTGCCTGCTTGTCCACAAAACACTGGTTCAATTCACTCTCACCCTTCATTTAACCTCCTCCCTCCTGGCTGTAGGGGAAAAGGCACAATAAAACACATACAAAACCTATCTCCACAAACCTAATAACTGTAGTACACAAGGAAGCCCATCCATCAGGACGACACGTTTCTAAATCTGGGTTGGTGGATGCCATAAATCCATTTCGGGAATTGTAGAGCGGATGACTTTTTTTCTTCCAGTATTGTTAGACTATTTTTGGT
This sequence comes from Leptodactylus fuscus, assembly GCF_031893055.1. Lineage (NCBI taxonomy): Eukaryota > Metazoa > Chordata > Amphibia > Anura > Leptodactylidae > Leptodactylus > Leptodactylus fuscus. The sequence goes on along the minus strand of NC_134271.1, from coordinate 11,307,436 downwards.
GTAACCATCTGACCTTCCGAGGGTTCCATATAATGAAGTCTGAGAATTCTATGCGGTACAATATCAAAACCATCATCAGGCAGTTGGACCAATATTGGGCTTGGGTTGTCTGAAGAATTTGATAATGGTCCTTCAAGGGAACTGGTGGGAAATGTGGGTCATGTATGAATAAATTAGCTGAAAGTCGTGAGAACCTGAAGATTTCGGTGATAATCTAGTTAGTCTTGGGATGTCTTAGCTCTTCCCCAATGGTCATAATTTCATCTGAATTGATCATGCATGCGCATAGGGGTTCGTAGGAAAAGTTGTTGGCCGAATAGGCATTTGGCCAAATAAGCGTTTCGGTTGAACAAACGTTTGGCCAACAGCTATGTCCCATGTATAGGCATCTTTACATGTGTCTGTTCTATTGAAATACCTCCAAAAGTTCCTTCACCATATAAATGTTTGTATATGGGTCAAAACTGGACCATCGACCTTGATTTTCCATTGCAAATCCATTGGCACATATGGTCCAGTTTGGGTTAAGAGATGCCCACCAGTAGTTGGTAATGGTCCAGTTTGGGTCAAGGTCACCTATGGTCCAGTAGTTGGTAACAAGGTAACTGTAATATATGTCTCTTACATGCTTAAGAGAAGACGAGTCCAAGGACTCCAACCACACCATCATAGGGAACTGTTATGTTAATTGTTGGGGTCAACCGATCTCCAATCAGTCTACAATTTGCAACCAAAATATGGACACAAAATTTCTCCCGTATTAAGCTCCTAGGAAAGCGGCCTTAGGAATCAGATCAGCAAAAGACTATGGAAACGACACATAGGTCTCATTATTATTATGGTTAATTATTTTATTTCTATTGATTTTAATTATAATTAAATTTCTAAAGATTTGCAATATTTTGTGTTTCTGCCTCCAATATCAGAATTCATAAAATTACCAAAAAAAAGATCTATTAATCAATTGTCGTTTATGTATTAAGATGTTCCAGATTTCACCCCTGAAATGTGACCTTTTATGCTTTAGATATTAAGGAAGTGTTCAATTTCCCTACAGCACCCCCACAGGGAAAATGAAGTATTACACCATCATTAAAATCGATGATCAATTTGCAATCTGTGAGCACGCTGGGTCCTCCAGAGTGACTCGCGCTCTTTGATGGTCCGGATTGGAGGATTTATCTTTGCTAAATCCAAATTTCCTTGAAATTCGTTTTCAAACTCCTTCCAGATACAGAAAATTTACATTTACAGATACATCTTTTTTGTATGGTTGTAGAATGAACTTTTCCTTGCACCTAGTCTGTACCCGAAAGGGTCTGGTGTCATATTTTACTGTGTCTGCAATGTTTGTCCATTCCTGTGGTGGCTTTCCAGTCTTGTTGGTGGTGACTGCCAACCTTGCCAAGGATGCTTATTTCCAGGAAGACTTCAGTGGAGTTTCTATACCGTGGAAAAAGCAGCTGAAAAATGTCAGTCTGGCTGCCAAAAACAGGCGTCCTCAGACACAAGCTTCACAGAATCCCTCTCATCATTGACTCTACCGTACAAGAAAAGGTTGTGAGATGTCTCGTCCCCGTGGGGCTCCAACGATATGAATTATTCTGATGGAAAACTCATCGAAACACCTCCTTCCATCCATGTCCATGTTGTGCCCTCAATATCTGATGAATGCTTGTTTAGGTTTCTTTAGAAGGAACCCAATTTCACCCCCACACAGAAGAGTCGGCTATAATGTGGGATGGATTAATATTCATAGATAGTTAGCTCAACCCAGCACTTGGCTCCAGTTGGTACTTTATGAAATCTAAGTGGCGCCATGGTTGTTTTATTAGATCCACGCAAAATGAATGGACTACATTGTGGTGGAGAAGACATCATGGTTGACAAGTTGGTTAATTCTCAGAGTGATTCCTCTCAACCCCTTCATACACTTGAACATTTGGTCAGTTGTCAACCCATGACACACATTTAGGTTTGGTTTGGTCAAATGTGCATGTGTTGTCAATGGGGAAAAGGGAGTAAACCGCTATCAAACTCCTCTAGTGGTGGCTTATCCCCTCTGAGAACAAAAGGATTGGACATGTTGTGTCTAACTTGAGAATCCTCCAATGGGTTTAGGCTCTGACATAGTATTGGTTCAGCAAAAAGGACCCAAATTTAAAGGGGGTTTCCTAGTAAGAGAATCATTTTATCTTGTGGGCTCAAGGAACTTCAGTCCAACACAGAAGTCCCATATGCCCCATCCTTCTTTCCATTGGAATGTCAGGACCAGTGTTAGACTGACCCACCAGATTACCAGGACATCCTCTGGTGGTCCAAGGCTCTAACACAATAAGAATCCAGCAGAAGACATCCGAATTTGAAGGGTACCATGGTCTATTTCCTATGGGCTATTGTAGGCCCCAAGATCTGGTGGACTCAAAGAACCTCTGACACTGGTCAGGACACCTCCATAAACATAAAATGGTTGACCAGTCCTTGCTAATTCTTTTTACCAGAGCATATGGAAAAAACTTCTTTTCAAGATGGTCATTGCCACCATTGGTGGAGCTGGATTCCGACTAGACCTCCACCAAAAACGGGGCCTCCATCCCAATACAGCAAATGCCAAATAACCTCAACACCAACGACATGACATTCCCGTAGCTCACATGCCCTACACAATGGCTTCACTTTCTTAATGTTATACTTAAAGAGGTGTCTTGAGAAAAAAATGACGGCAAGACCAATGGGTTGTATAAAGCTCTATGTGAAGGCCAAGGAATCCTAGAAACCTGGAAGGAATGAAAGGGCTTTTAATACAAAGACGCGAACACAACGAAGGATGACAAATTCATTTCCTCTTTATGTTGCAGTTTGATTAATGAGCGTTTCCTGTTACACGGCCGTCCGTAGTTTCTACGGGTATAAATAGAAGCAGCGGGGCCGGACTGACTGCCATTGGTCAGTATGCCTCGCCTCGTTCTTGTATTCACTCTATGCAAGTAACTATGCAAGGGTTGTATGAGGTACAGTTTTTCTCCAGAAACAGCGCCACTCTTGACATTGAGGTTGAGTCTGGTATTGCAGCTGTACTACCTAATACCCCTAATTTCAAACAACCTCCTAAGGATATGACACGGCATGGGATAGATGGTGCCCAGTGTCCAGATATTGACAATCGTGACACTTAAAGGGGTTATACAGGGAAAAATAAAGCTTTCCAGTATGTTTTCGGCTTTATTTCTAATATATATCCCGATCCCCTGGAGCCCAGTTATAAAATTTGCAGAGCTGTAAATCTCTGCATGATGCTTCCCCTGCTGTCACTCCACCACCCATTACCATTGGGTCTTGGACAAACCCTTCAAGAATAAAGGATTGTGCATGTTAAAGTCCAACATGCCTGATCCTTATCTCCCAAATTGTTCTGCATCTCCCCAACATCTGCTCTTGGTTGTGGACCAAGTGGGGCTGATATATTAAGACTAGTGTGTGGTAGACCAATCTGCACTGGGACAAGATGCCCCAAGATGATCCTTTAACCTGGACCCTGAAGAGACCCGTATGGTGCTCTGCTCTGCCAGAGCCGTAACTTGAAGCTCCTGGACCCCAATGCAAGATCTATAATAGGGGCCCCCACTTGCCATGTGCTATATATGTCTTCTTATCTTCTAGAGAGGCCTTTGAGGCATCAGAACCCAATAGTGATTGTTACTTCTGCACCCCCCTTAGCTAGGCCCCTGCCTATGGTGGTAATGATGCCGTTGACTAGAATGGTCTACAAGAAGTTGCATAGGAGGGATCGAGCATTGGCTCGGGCCACTGCACAGTCACGAAAAAGTTAAGACTCCTTGAGTAGGCGGCAGATATTCGATGAGGTAACTGCACACAGGATGCAGGCCGGAGACACAGAAAAAGAATACTACTCTGACTCCGCGCCAGAGAGGCTTGAAAATACATTTCTCCTTCATACAAACCATTCTAGCTAGAAAGCAACATGTGAGAGCGATGGCGAGCTCGCCGTGCGGCTGGAGAACAGCTCAGTCTTATCTTCCTGCTCCAAGTGTGTGGGAGACTCGCTGGTTTCCTTCCACACATTATGGAATCTTTTCAAAGATTCTTCTGCGAGTCGGGAACAGATCCCAAATCCTGGAGAAACACGAAGACATCTGCAATGCTTCATGTGACTCCATCGATGGCTTGCTTAGTATGGATTCGAGGATTATTATTATTTATGTGGTGGTCGTGGAGACGGTTTACGTTACGTTCACATCCACGGCCTTTGGTGGACAGCCACCGATCCCAAGGGACCTCAATTGGATCGGGTGTCCATTATTTTCTCAAAACGTCAAGCCCAACTTTTTCATTCGAGATTTCTACGGGACTCTGTGTCGGAGACTCGAACGCCCTTATTTTCAGTTCACCTCACCTATTTTGGGTCTCGTTGTGCTCTCGTGGTGATGTCATCCATCTGGGGTCACCGCCGAGGCCTGTGTTTGGGCCATACCGAGCATCATTGGTGTGCCCATGCCGCCACTGAGGCCCGAACAAAGGCCTCAAGGTGCATGACATCACCAAGAAGACCAAGAGAGAGCACCAGACGCCTCGAGGAGGCCCAAAATAAGTGACAGAAGGTGAGTTTTTTATTTTTACACTTCCCGTGGCCTATATTAGAAGAGGCCCTATAGGATAACAATTTCACATCCGGGTCTATCTGAACTTGTGAATTAGGGAGTCGAGCCACCTGAACCCAAAACGAAAACCATAGGCATGAACTACCCCCCAAAAAAGAAAATGTATCCGTTTGTGACCCAGGAAAAATGATCTAGTCATGAAGTGGTTAAAGAGGTTTCGGCCTTTCGCGACCAATGACCAATCCTTATTTCTTGCCCGTATTTATGTACATTAATGGAAGCGCCCTATTGGTGACTGTGCGAGCTGGGTGGAATGCTGAGTGAGCACATCGCGCCTCCTGTTATATAAGAAATCTTCATGTGGTTTTTCTTTATTAACCCAGATTCCTTGCGGCCTCCGGAATGACAATAACATAAGACAATTACATAAGACGATGGAAATGAGTTTCTTGGAGGTTCTCGATGCATTTTCCCTAGATATCAGCAGCTCCTGCGCTTTTATTGTACAGTTCGGCTCTCGCCCAGAAATAAAGATTCGGACATAACTTCACTTCCTCCCTGGTTGCTCATCAAAGAGAGGTCACGTGACCGCCATCTGCGCGGTGCGCATCATCTCATGTTCCCACCGTTCCAGGGCCAAATGACAGCACAATGGAAAGAGTAACACACTGAATGCCGGGAGCACTCAGTGTGTTACGTCCCCTCCGCTTCCAGATCTTCTCTATCTTGATTTCTAATAACAATGTCTTTGTTCAGATTTTATTACAGAAACAGGATGAGGCTGGATAGGCGAATGTGCTGTCGAGAGGCTACGGATATTTGAGTTAACCCATAAGGTGATAAGAACCAACCACCCAAAAAGATACAATGTTGGACCAGAAGAACGGAAATACGCCTGATGGCGGACACTATCGGATCCTTAGAGACCTCATTGACTCGAATCGGGTCGGCGTCCATTATTTTCTCAATACGGCAAAATTGGACTGATTCTGCCCTAGCTCCGCCCTCTAGGGGCCTGCTATGCTCACCAGTACCCAGCTCAATCCCTCCGAAAACCATTGTTTGCCCTGACCAATCTTGATCCATAAAAGTAGGACTTGCTTTTAGAAGCTTGATAAGATACCCAGCCGATAAACCAATGCCAAGTGGGTGGGGTGCCATGTTGAAAGTGGTAAAACAAAAACAAGACAGGGTGTAGGTCTAAAGCTTGTTTGGTAACTGCCTAAAAACCCCTCCTACACGTACCTACCTATTATTCTTCTACTTCCTTACCCTTGAAGAAGTTGTCCACCATTAACTATGTCCACTGTATAGATCATAAATAATGAACAATTTTTGTTTGCCGATCCAGTGAAGAGTTATGACCTTCATTGGATAGTATGGCGGCTCCTGATGTATAGCAATGTCCACCTAATGAGTAATGGTAGACACGTACGCTAGATGTCCCGTAAGAACCAGCTCTTGATCTCAAGAGTCAAAAATCTGTACCGATGTTCCCTTTCAAGGAACGTTTCTCTACAAATCTTAGTTACTTTTATTGTCTTTACCAGTCCTAGTGGATTAGACCCGTGTTCTCTGGATCTTGAGGGTCCATACTTGTACCATACCACCATAAAAGTCAAGTCTCTTTGGTGCTCATGGGCCACCCTTCTAGAACTACGATGCAAATCAAAGAATTTAGGTTCTGCCTACCAAGTCTTCCAGGGGATGTAGTTGGAGGCCCATAGCTTGTCAGATAGTTTATGGCTTTTCTACTCAATATACGTTAACCCATAAAATGGATGAGCTGTATCAGGCCTCTCGCTTTGTTCAGGGGGTAAGTAAGAAGACTTTCAGCCGTCCCCTTTGTTGTCCTCTCTTTAGATGTAGGGAGCGTCTGATTTTTTTTTTGTATTCCACTTGCAAAGAGACTTTTTCAGACAGAAGAACGGCCGACTTGAAAAGCCATAATGTCTTCTCCTCCAGAAAGGCCGGTGACTACTGTGAATCATTCCTGCTGTTGTAGATAGCTGATGGTAAAGGAAATGTATGGCTTCCCTTTACTATAGAGGAGGTCACGGTGAGTTGAACTTAATTCACTACAGCTAAAAGAGCAGGTTCCTTCTTTATAAACCCTCTCTCGGACTCCGCTCTAGGTTGGCCTGGCCATGCTTTATAGGTTGACCTTCGGCTGGAGACTTCAATGTCCTTGGGTCTCCATACTTAGAAGAGGTACATTGAGAGGATGGATGTGTCTACAGGGGTCAGATCTGATTTTTTTTGCATGGTAATTGGCTGATTTATGACGTTTCGGCAGCCGTTTTCCACGGGCGTCTGTGACTCGAGCTCTTTTCTCTATGGTGGGAAGATGTTATAATTCAATGGGGACAAAACCCTTGTAAGTCATTCGGCCTTTCATCCCACATGTGTCGTCAGGACTATCTATTGTAGGTGTTGGACTGCAATGGTGAAATAGTCAAGCTGTCCCATTGCCAGATCCTATGGTGTTTTTGTTTCAATGGTTGTGTATAGCATTGTGCTTCATATAGGTATCAGGGGGTTGACTTCCTCAATGCCCGTACACTCAGGAGAACGTATTTCATGGCAGACCCTTTGGAGCGCTTATCGGGAGAGCTGTGATATATAGGGGGAGCCATTTTGGGTGTAGTGTAATATAACATGAAAGTCTGACTTGGAAGGCTAGATGGCCAGTCAAGTCAAGCTATGGGATCTTGAGGTGGCTCCATGTGTACCTCAACATGGGCTAGCTAGAGGGCTTAACATATGTATAATACAGTTCCTGCCATGCTTTACAGATTTCATGGCCATTTTCTGAACGACTTCTTTTATGGTTGGGTACAGAAACCCCACGGGCTAAAAAATTTATGCTTAGGCTTGGCCAAATTGGAACATAGACCAAATGGTAACATATTTGCCAACATTTAGGGTTCCATGGAACGGTTGGTTCAGCATAGCCTAATGTCATGGCCACGGAATTTGGTCTGAGCCTACCCATTTGCTTATAAACTGGACGGGCACCTGTTATTACCCCATAGTTGCTTATCTGCCCCCTCCACTACCCCACATGAGACCATAGGGGAAAATTGTGGACTGCATAAACCGTGAACTCACTCCCCCAAGAATTTTAGTGTTACACGGTCTAGGGGAAGACAGGGCAAGGCTAGGTGAAACATGTTGGGCAATTTTTTGAAAAAATTCCCTTATTGCTATAGGGATCGTGACCACAATAATGTTCAGGTTCGATTCACATCGGCGTTGGAGTCGACACAGATTTCACCTAAGATTGGTGGAGAGGCAGCTTGGCGCTAGGTGCACACTAGCGTTATGATCTCCATCGTTTGGGTCCACATAGGGACCCAAAGGGCGGAGATCCTGTCCACTTAAAAAGTGGTTACCTGTGGACCCCATTATAATGTATGGGGTTTACAAGTAACCACTTTTTAAGTGGACATTCTCTCCGTCTTTCAGGTCCCCATGTGGAACCAAACGATGGAGACCCAAACCCTAGTGTGAACCTAACGTTGCGTTTTTTTGAGCCAAAGCCAAGAGGGATGAAAATTTGCAATAAAAAACACAGCTTCTCGTCTGCGACCTGAACCTAAATCATGTAAGGTTAACTTGGGTGGAAGGGTTGACCCTTTATATGGCCCTATATAGGATCTGGAGAAGTTGCCAAATGATTTGCCAGCTGCGTAGTCAAAAGTTATGGCCCAACCTGTTCCAGAAGGTCAAATGTGCTGATGAGTTTTAAAGGTGTGAAGACTTTTGCACACTTTTACTCTCTAAAGGTAAATAAACACCCTTGAAAGATCCATCCATAACTCCATAGGGGGTGTTGATGTTACCTCTGAAGGTAAAGACGTAGGAAATGAATGGGACAGGTTCACATGGGACACCAACCAAAATATTCCACCAACAAGTCATTTATGGACAGATCGTACCCGGTCATTCACCTCAGCGTCATTATTGTGAAGTGATGACAGGGCTAGATACTACATGGGTGGAATTTGCTGGTCACCTCCATTGTGATGGATGAACTCCATAGAACATTCCACTGACCATGTGCAAGAGCCATACAGGGAAGAATGGAGCCCCATGGGGTGAGCCCCAAAATACATATAGTGGCCATGACTTGATGCTATGAATTGGCTAGGAACTTGCAGTATATGGCACATAATATTATGGTACCAGCTCGTTCTCCTTCTATTTCAGTCAGGAAAGATGTGAGCGACATAATCTCAATAAGAATGGGCCTCATTCACAGGGTGGGTGCAGGGCAGATTCCACTGGCCTGATCTGTTAACCCCTTCAACTCCAGGGATGATCAATATTATTGACACCACCTAATAACCACTATC
>NC_134271.1:11265959-11295959 GCF_031893055.1 Leptodactylus fuscus | reverse complement strand
TAAGGAAAAAAGATGAGTATTTAATGAGGAGCAAGTATGCGGGGCAGAATTTTATAACAGGACATTACATCCTCTTGTCTACAGAGAAGGTTTCTGCGGAGAATGCCCATAAAATGGTTTGAGACCTAATATGGGGTCGTAACCTCAGTACAATGAGAAATACCAGGAAGGCCTCACAGAATGACAGACAGCACAGGGATGTGAGCGGAGAGTATACAGACGTGTGGGGGTGGTATGGTCTGCACATGTTCTCCGTGCCTTAATGGAGATCAGATGGAGTTTTTCTAAGATGCTGATCGGTTCTTAAGTGTCGAGAGCGTTGGTGTTATTGTTACCTGCTAAGCTACAATGTAACCTGCAGGTTAGGAGACATGAACGACAACTGACCAAGTTTTACTAACAATCTTGAGCAATGAACAACATAACATGGAAAGAACCCAACTCAACATTCTCACATTGACTCCTTAGACTTCAGCCACTTGGCCTGTGCAGTTGGAGTCCCTTTCTCCAGTATGGACCAAGCCTTTGCTTTCATCATGTCTTTGTCTCCTCTCCATTGTGATTCCTGCTTCTTCTGTCCTGTCCTTGGGAACTTATATTAGGCCCAACTCCATCCTTTCTCCAAAGTAAGGCAATCCGTCCACCCCACCGCCATTAGCGCACCAACCGACTGTTCAAATTGTCCTTGAGCTTGGCCTCCTCATACCCTAGTCCTGTGAGTTGGCCATCTTCTAGAGAACCAGAGGTGAGCTCTCTGCTTTTAGGTTTTATATATGTTTTAGATAAGAAGATCCTGATCTTCTGGATGTCCATGGTACTGTCTGGAAGCTGAATGTTATCTACGGGAAATAGAGTACTGGAAGATACTTGGTTGCGGCAGATGATGTGGATGCAATGAACATGGTTTTCTCTGCCACTGGATAGAAGACTTGGTATAAGAATTGACTGCCACTTCTTCCAACCATAGACCACTCTCTTCTGATCTAGGCATACAAGAAGATGTCATCGTAAACCCATTAAAAATTGGTTGTCCTCCCTCCACCACGGGTTCCTATTACCAAATGTGAACTGTTTGTCATATTAGTATTCATATTTATGGAAAAAAAAATCCAGAAGACAGATATCCCACCCAACCCCCCTTCCTCCAATGCACAAAGTATGAAATATTGGATGTTGGATGCTCTTTAAGAAGACTTCTGTCTCCACCAATGCTACTATAAATGAGGGGTGTTCAAGATTCGCCTTTTGGTTCTTCTTGAATCTCAGTGTCATGCCCAACTTGTAACCTACAAATCAATGGAGTCTGAGGATGGAAAATCCATGAGAGATTGGGTAACCTGGGTGTTGGTGCTCATTCAGTTGTTGGGCTGCAATTCTTTCGACAAACAGGGTGCAGCTTGGAGAGGCAAACCAAAGAAGGGCCAAACATTGGGAACCAGAGGAGAGTCTCAGACTGGGCAAGTGGAAGTTGGTCCTTTGGCCAGTGCACTAGAGGGTGATGGTCCCTGTCCATAGGGTGACCAGAACAACATCTCAGCAATTCCATGTGAGGAAGAGGGAGGCTTTCTTTATACCGGTTAGGTGACTCAAGATGTCTATATAAGAAACCTACGTTTCCAGTTTCTCTGTTTGCAAATTCTTTTAAGTTGCTCAATGTTCTCAAGGTCTCACTGAGGAAAATTGAAACTCCAACCCGGTCGTCTCTATGTCCATTACTTGCACGTCACACGCCCTGGACTAAGCATAACTCAGAATATCAATTTTGCCTGGAGAACATGAAAAGACCGCTTTGATTTCTACTTTGTCCCCTGTGTCTCGTTTCCTTGTTATCTGGCTTCCATTCTCCTCTGACCCCCCTAATGTTCGGAGACAGTTCAGTCTTTCAAAATGGCCGACACCTCACCTAGTGACCCACTTTACTCCGGGAATCCCTTTGCGACACTTGGCCGATTGGTTTCCATTATAAATGATTGTTCCAGTGCATAGCGCAACCCTTGATTAACCCTTAGTCTCCTGGAAGAAGTTATAGGCAATGCTTGCGATTCCCCCCCCAGCCAGTTCTGGAAAGCTCCGTCCAGGGCATGCTAACATCTCCGTCTTTGTTAATGTTATCTAATCCCTGTGATCCCAGCAGGAATACATTGTGGGACCATATAAGGATGAGGAAGTGGGGTCTGTACGTGCGCACACATGGGGATTTTCCAGCGGGGGTCACGTTTAGCATGACCTGGTCTAGACATGTATTATTATATCCAGGTTATAGTAATTTATAGTACGGAGAGGCAGGTTATCCTGTCGGCAGACATGTTTAAAGTTACCCCCCATCCCCCCCCCATCCCCCGTTTCTTTCCTCCTGCCCCCTGCCATTGAAGCCCTAAGCTCTACAGAAGGCAGATAATCTAGGCAGGGACGGCGTGATGCATATTACATGTCCTTCTTTCTTCCCATTATTATGTCTGGTGGTCGATTTGCTAGGATTCGGCCCTTTTGAAGTAGGTGGCAGCTGCAGGAAAAGAATAAAACCTTTTTGCCAATAGCGCCAATGACCTTGGAAATCGGAGCGCTCCCCCACTTGAAGTGGCCCCCTCCCCTTGACGTCCCGCACTCTTTATACGTCCACAAAGCACAAATCACCGAGAGAGAGGGGAATGCGCTACTTAGCATATCGCCGCCGCCTCGGAACATCATGATATTTCGGATGAAAATGAGGTCATATGAAGTGATGTCATTGTCATTCTGCTCCAGTCTTCTCGCACAAAGCTCCTCTCTTTGTGTCGGTGACATGGTGGCCTCACATTCCCCTTGCATTCTTGCGGCCCACACCACCCAGCGGTACAAAGACAGGCTTCTGTCAGTCTCCTGCACGACTTGTGTGAAAGGGCCTTGTTGACAACTACGCCCGGACTCACGCTTCAGGAATCCAAAGAATCGGCCAGCATAAAGGCGGCCTGTGACTTTGGACGGACATTGATGGCAATTCATTTTGTATGATATTGTAATCCTCATTATGATTGTAATTCCCCCGGGGGCCGTCCATAATGCCGAAGGCTCGGGCTGTTGATGCAACTTTAATTTGTCAGCCATTATTTGTAGGCCTCTGTTGAGGCCAGCTTGGTATATAACATGCAAAACCTGTATAGCGGCCATTATGAGCGAGATGTCGCTGCCTAGCTGGCTCCTCAGCCCTATTGAAAGTAGAAGAATCGAGGCTGGCTAACCCTACACGCTAATATGTGCCCGGGGACGCGGTAGGAGAGAGGATGCTGCCTCCGATGTGATCTGAATATTAAGGATACGCGCAATCTGTTCACTAGAAGCCACACAAGCAACAAAAGACAAAAATTATACACATTGTACTGCCTCCATTTTTTTTCCGACTTGACCTTTTTCGGAACTTTTTGGAAGTCCGCAAAACATCTGCCCCGATCTTGGGAAGCACAATGCTTAAAGGGACGTGAATGAGATGGAAAGACAACAGGAAAAAAAAAAAAAAAACTTGGCCGGAGTCTCCGTCTGTGTTCATTAATGTCTTGTGAGGTCTTGAAATAAGAAGCCGTGATGAAAGAAACGAGTTGCCCGTTTGCTCCTGATTGCCTTCATTTTGGCTACAGGCCATCGGAGGGGCAGGGCTTAGATCAAGAGGAGGGGCTTAATGTAGTTGGTCGCTCATTGGATAGAGAGCGGAAATTTACTACCGCACTAAAGGTTGAGGTCCAGCCAAGGCTTCATCTACATTGAGTTGAATGGTCTTACCCAATGGACTCTGTTGACCTACAATGGGGTTGTGATGTCAATTGCCTTCATTTTTGGCTAGAGGCCAGCAGAAGGGCAGGACTTAACCTAAGAGGAGGGGCTTAAGGTAGTTGGCCTCCCATTGGATAGAGAGGGGAAATTTTCAGGTCTAGCCAAGGCTTCATCTATACTGAGTTGTGTGATCTTTCCCAATAGACTCTATTGACCTTCAATGGGGCTGTGATGTCAATCACCTTCATTTTGCCTAGAGGCTAACAGAGGGGCAGGGCTTAACTCAAGAGGAGGGGCTTAGTGTAGTTGGCCTCCCATTGGATAGAGAGGGGAAATTTTCAGGTCTAGCCAAGGCTTCATCTATACTGAGTTGAATGGTCTTACCCAATGGACTCTATTGACCTTCAATGGGGTTGTGATGTCAACCCATACCCCCTAACAGGCCACCATGCGCACAATCAAATTTATCAGCACCCAATCCCCTTTGGTCCTACCTCATTTAAGTGTGCTCAGTTTCCTGCTTGGTGTCCGAGCAATAAGGTCCCTAGATGTGCTGTAAGGTGTACCTGTTTTCTGACCTGTCCTGACCTGTGTATGTTCCTATCTGCTGTTCCTGTCCATCTTGTTACCCATGTCCAACCTTGGACCTGTACTTTGAACAGTTGCTGATTGCCTTGACCAGCGTCTTGTACCTGACCTCGGAGCTGTTGTCACCTTCCTTGACCACCTGCTTGAACTTGACCATTCTCTTACTTGACCCCTTGTTCTGCCGAGCGTCTCTTGGCCTGCTAGGCCAGCTTCTATCAACAATGGGACCACCATAGGAAGTAGCGACTTGGCAAAACCCTTCACTGAAGTCCACATCAATATAGAGGGTCAAGCGTGAATATGTTAGACAATGCCCTAGGAGGTGGCCCAAAAGCCAAAATGGTTCGGTAGTTCAGTGGTCTGGTTCACAACCTGCTGACCTAGATAGGGGTCCACCAGGATTCTCCTGTGTTGTTTTTGTTTGGAGTGAAGGTCCAGTTCTACTTCCAATCTGACCAATTTGCATTGGGATCCCACAGCCCAAACAATCCCACGCACGATGAACCAAATCTCAAATGGACAGTGGGTGGCGTCAACTTACATAGGACTTTCCCATTCCTTCACCAGGTCTGCCAAGTTTTTGACTTGAAGGGTCTCCATATCATCACATCACAAAGTGTCCTGCTAATGAGACATCCAATGATCAAGTGTAATCTGTTTCAGAACCAGGAACAAAGAGTTTACTTTTTTTACAGCACCCCCGCAGGAGAAATAAAGCATTACAGAGCCCACAGTTAAATTAATTGGCTGTTTGGATGTGTTGGGTCCTCCAGAGTAAGCTCTTTGACCTGGGTAATAGATGGGGGTCCTGAGGGGTGGCCCCCTGGATTAACTCAAAATCCCTTAATAGGGTATTTGAAAATGGATTTCCTAATCCCCCCCCCATCCCTCGTGTGAGAGCAGTTCTTTAGCCTTCACTTGGAGCTTGTAAACCAGGTCTATAATGTAAGTCTAATATGCTAATGAGGTCTATATTATGTATACTGGCAGCAGCAGACATCTTGTAAAAGCTCCAGCAGTGCCAAGCTGGCCCCAGCCTGGCTCATGTTCCTACAGCTCTGCTCCGTGTAGTGTGCCAGCCCGACCTCCCTGTGTAATGGGAAGCACATGGAAGATCCGGGCACATAAATATGACTGAATGTGGGGTGGTGGGGCGTTAGAGGCAGCCACACTAAGTCATTGTCATTTTAAAATCTCTTCTTGCTGTCATTGAATGGGATTTACCTTACCGGCCTGGCACTCTTTCCAGGGTATTCTTATGACACATTACTATCCATGGTGGATTCTAGGATTCCAACCAATCCCATGGGAATAGGGCTATTGCACTTTTATAGATTTAGAATTAGCAAAACATGACTCCAAACACAGCGCCCCACCTGTCTGCAGGTTGTGTGTGGTATTGCACTCAATTCCATTTAGTCCCAGGAGCTGCTAGTTGACAAGTGAGTAAAACATTGCTCCTAGTCAAGTAATAGGAGCAATGCAGCAGCCTTGTTCACTGCATAGTGGTGTTTCTGGGGAACTGCAGCGCCTCTTCCATTACTTGTATAGAATTGGTACTTCACGAGCAGCCTGGAGCCAACTCATTGCAATCTATGGGAGCGTTTTCTAGGCATGCTCTGAGCAGGGAAGGGGAGAAGATAAGCTGTGACATCATCAATTGTCCGTAGTGATGTAATGATGGCTCAGACGTGTTATCTATAGAGGTGTTATCTTCTATTGTGATCTAAATGAGGTGAATACTGCCAAGAAAACTCCTACAGAATTGGAATTGTCAGTCTATTTTTAGGCTTAGTGGTCAGAGTTGCATGTTTTTTTTTTAAACTATAGTGACAGAGAAAATTTTTAAAAATATATAATAAATAATGAACGATAATAGCTAAAGGGGGTGTAATGTAACATTCATGCCTGGGTCCTGGTGCTCGATAAGGTCAATGACCTCTCTATGACATAAGATGATATGGGGAGGTGGGGGGACCTGGTAGGGATTTGTAATGGGGTCCAGGAGTTACTCCTCATTGACCACTGCACATTATAGGGAGCATTCGTCCACCCATCTTGGGTGACAATCGCCCATGTGTCCCACCTTTCGGTCTTTGTCACCCCTATGACCTCATTTGTATTTGCCGCTGCAGCACTCGGAGTCCTTTCCTGTAATGTGGAGGATTTAACACTTTACTTAATATCCCAACTGGAGGTTTCTCACATTAATGACTCGGCGCGCCCTGCGGATATTCATCTACCGGCGGCTATTGATTGGTCTCATATGGATGGGGGATTAGTATAGGACTGACATCTTTGGGGTGATTTGGGCTAATAACCCCCCCAGTGATAAACACTGTTTAATCCACTTTTAAGGCCAAAATCAATGGGTACATATCTGTATTACACACTTCGTTGGATACATAATTTCCAATAATCCTCTATGAGCCGCCCAGTATTGATCACAGAGCTGGATATACATATTGATCGCCCGAGGTTTACAATGGAAGGAAGAATTATTGATATTATATGGAGGTGACAGATCCAGAGCGGATCACATGTCCTTCATTAGGGTGTGACAGGGATAGGCCCAAATATCTATCTATCTATCTATCTATCTATCTATCTATCTATCTATCTCCTATCTATCTATCTATCTATCTATCTATCTATCTATCTATCTCCTATCTATCTATCTATCTATCTATCTATCTATCTATCTATCCCATATCTATCTATCTATCTATCTATCTATCTATCTATCTATCTACCTCTCTATCTTCTATCTATCTATCTATCTATCTATCTATCTATCTCCTATCTATCTATCTATCTATCTATCTATCTATCTCCTATCTATCTATCTATCTCCTATCTATCTATCTATCTATCTATCTATCTATCTATCTCCTATCTATCTATCTATCTATCTATCTATCTATCTATCTATCTATCTCCTATCTATCTATCTATCTATCTATCTATCTATCTCCTATCTATCTATCTATCTATCTATCTATCTATCTATCTATCTATCTCCTATCTATCTATCTATCTATCTATCTATCTATCTCCTATCTATCTATCTATCTATCTATCTATCTATCTATCTATCTATCCATATTACATAGCTATCTATCCCAGTCCCTCCATACATACGCATGTTTAGGTTGACTAAGTGTATGTTCTGCATGTATGGGAAGAGGAGAGTAAACTTCTGCCAGATTCCTGGAACAAATAGATTGGACATGCTGAAATCAAACAGCCCCATCCTTGCTTTATCCATAAATTGCAATTGGGAAAAATGTGAGACTTCCTCATGCATTAGTTGGTCAACCTGTCCTCACGAAATCAGCAGCTTCAGCCAACAGTAATGGAATATGGATGTGTATGGCCACTTTAAAGGGGTATTCCCATAACTCTTGTTCTGCAGCCTGAAGGGATCTGTGCTCTCTTCACTTCCTGGATTTCTCGGCACATTGGTGGTCGGGGTTTCACTTGCTCTGCTATCTGCTATGTTTGCAGTCAGTAATGAGGGATTGGTTGTAAATGCATTACCACAGTATAAAGCTGATGTGGAAACTGATGTAGCAGAGCTGGATTTGAGTCAGGTTGAATTACATACAGAGGTACCGGACTCCTTATCTCAGCCCTTATCAGCCAAATTCAATTAAACTGGCTGATAAGTGGAAAAGCTGAAGATAGACAGCACAGTAATCCCGGCCCAGTGGTCGTAGAAACGCAGTGTCAACAATGAAGTGAATAAATTAAGATAGCGACCAAAAAACCCCAGTTTTGATAAAGCAATGTTTTTAGGAAAAGTCATAAATCCACATAAACCAGCAGTATAGATAGGATGCTTTTCATGGGACAACCCCTTTAAGTCAAATACAGATTTCCTTAAAGGGATCCTATACTATGAAGAGGCTGGAATCACTCACAAGACTCCGAACCTCACTGACTGTTCTGCACTGAGTAGGAGGGCGCTAGAGAGGAAGCTGAATAGACTAACTAGTGATCCTGCTCAGTTTCAGTCTAAGAACAGGGGCCCCTATTTAGGATAGACACCAAAAATCCCCCGTGGACATTCTTCATCATATGCAATAAGAAATTGGACAAGGTTAATAAGTGATTTATTTAGTTTTTACTACATCGGTCCTCATTACCGCAAGCTACTGCATATTAGATTTTACATTCTAGTCTCTTGATATGAGGAATTTAATGTCTAACTTAACTGACCATGTCAATCCAGAAGTGGGAAAGCACCAGAATTGCCAGGGCTTAAAGGGATTTTCCAATACAACTTTATTATGACATGAATCTGACATGCGGTAATGGGATTGGTAGTGGTCACTATATGGCGGTGCCCATAGTTAGGTTCTTTCTATAGTGGTTGAAAGTGTAACATACTTGGGGACCTATAGAAGATACTGCAAAGGGCATTCCTCATGGAAGTCATGGCTCATTGTTGTACCAAGACTGACTCTTCTCCAACGACCATGATCGTGGGGTCCACTTACCAATCATAAGAACAGGGGTCCGATGGAGCTTTTGTACATGGTAGTCCTCTTATCTTCATCAGTCATATAGACTTTGAATGGAGCTGGAGTGTGTATACTGGACAGTGCCCTACTAAACCATGGTGATTGTTGGGTGGTCCTCCACCGATCAGACACTTCTTGCCTATCCTTTGCCTAGGTGGTGTGTTTCAGTCTCAGTACAATCCCATTGACTCCACTTCATGGGTCCATGTATTGCCAACAATCCATTGAAAATAGTAACGGGGCCTCCTCATCCTTGGGACCAGTGGTGGTCCCCATATCTAGACCTCTTTACAAACCCTTTGACTCCACTTCATGGGCCATGTATGCTCAATAATCCATTGATTAAAGGGAATGGTGCGTCCTCATCCCTGGGACTAGTGGTGGTCCCCATATCTAGACCTCTTTACAAAACCCTTGACTCCATCTCATGGGCCATGTATGGTCAATAATCCATTGATTAAAGGGAATGGTTTCTCATCCCTGGGACCAGTGATGGTCCCCAAATCTAGACCTCTTTACAAACCCTTTGACTCCACTTCATGGGCCATGTATGGTCAATAATCCATTGATTAAAGGGAATAGTGCCTTCTCATCCCTGGGACCAGTGGTGGTCCCCATATCTACACCTCTACTGATCACATTTCCATGATCGGATCTCAATATTCCTTTTACTAGTCCCATGTCCTGCCCTCCCTCCTGCCATATATGTTGTCGGGCGTACCTCAGTTTCCATGGTACAAGAGAATAACAAGAACACAAAGAATCGTTTCTAAAAGAATCTGAAGGAGCTCAAGATAAGAGAAGATATTATTTATAGATCCCAAGCCGGTAGTGGTTTCCGGCCCCAGCGCCGCCCGCCGCTCACCTTATCGGGGTTTGGCTCTGTAGAGATATAGATAAAAGGTTGTAGAAGGCAGGAGACTACGGTTCATATCTACAGGTAATATCATATATTGGGCCAAAACCAGAAAGTTGGTTTTATTAATCCATAAATAATTGGGGTGGCAATGCAATATGTTGACAAAAAGGAAGCAAAGGTCAAAATAGGCCCATTATAGTGTTGGATTTGGCCATCCAAAACAGAAGGGCCTGCTCTATATTACACCCCCAGACCCTTTCCATGACTCTTAGAGCAATTGTCCTGGTTCCCCTGGAGAAGACAGTCTTGCTTGGGTTCTAACCATCCAATAGCAAAAAAGATCAGAGCAAGAGGGCCGGGCTTGATCGTCATAAGGACCCCATTGTCCCTGCATGGTGTCCTTGGGGGTCCTTTTATTTGCATCCTGCTATCATGACAATGGGAGTTTGAATGGAGTGATGGTCGTGGGTATGTGCTGAACTACCATCGAGTTTATGGGACCGAGGGGTGCAATACTGGAATGGCAGGTCTCCCATTCCTCCCCCAATCTCAGATGGGTCACGCTGTTGGATTTGAACATGCCCAATCCTGTATTCTGAAAGGAAAAAAATCCAGCACCCAATCCGGCAGCCGCGTAGTCCGCTCTCTCTCCATGGTCAATCCAAGTGTGCAAGTATATGGGGGGGCCAAGTGTACATAGATTAGGGCCGTGAACATCTGTAGTGTGAATGGAGGCAAGGGGAAGCATAGGAGGGTCAATGCTCTGTTGGTCCTCCTTGGCTTCTTGTTCCTGATCTCCAAGTCTGCGCCTGCGCCGCACGGAGCCACTAGGCCTGCTGCGCCGCGCCTCTAAGCCCTTCAACTTTCAAGGGTTCCAGGGTTCCATTTGGAATCCTTTGTATCAATGCTATATCTACCAAGTATAACCCAACATTGACTGTCTCGGCATATCGGGGTTCTAGTTTTATCTCAGCTGGTCAGTCCAGATATCCCTGGACCTCAAGGAGCCCCTGTATTGCCATATCCATCTCTACTACCGCTTTGGGTCATTCCCCGGTCATACGTTGCCCTCTCGGCCCCTCGGCCTTGACCCGTATAATCCCTTTACTGTATTCCTAGAAATCCCATCGTTACTGTAGAATTATATAATTATTTCTGTTCACCTGTTGCCACCATGTGCCCATTACAAGCCGGGCACAGATCCCAGGGAGACGGCCCGCGTCCTGCAGGCCAACATATCATTGTAGTCAGTGAGCCATTATTGTATCTGGCTGGCTCTGGCGCCGCGCCACGTGGACTCCTCGCTACGGCTGCATACGTTCCCAGCTGTTGACTTGTGGCATCCTCCCCTTGAACAAATACTCCTTGGAGCCGGCTCTGCTGTTTGGCAAGAAGCAAAATCCCTAGAAATAAAGGAATAATAGAAAACTGTAAAACCTCTTTTATTCCCAGAATACGCAGATCCAGAGCTCATTACCCAGGAAGACATTTGTAAGCGCCGCTGCTTGGATGGTGCCCGTGCTGAGATAAACGTCCCAACAGCTGCCCGGGCCGAGGACAGCCATACACAGAGCCGCATTCTGTCACAAATATGTAGCACAACTGGTGCGATTATTATGGGGCCCTGGTGAAAAAAAAAAAAGCAGCAATTCATGTCAAGGAAAATATACTGAAGAATGAGCATGCTACAGTGCAAATATGTTATCCGTGACTATACACCACGACTGCGGGTAGCTGCAGCCCCGTAGACACCACCTTACATGGTCTAGGAGCCTTGTCAAAAACAAGAACGTGCTGCTAACATCTTATAAGGGTTAGAAAAACATGGCGGCCTTCTTCCATAAACAGCACCCCACCTGACCACAGGTTCACTTCAGTATGACCTATATAATTAAGTTTTATTTTTAAAGAATTCTTTAAAAAAAATTTCATGTTATTATCTATATTTTAAAGAAATTACTAAAATTCCTGCAGTTCTGACTCTGGCCGCTAAGCCTAATAATAGGCGGAAACTTCCTGTTTTCTGTAGGAGAGTTATTTGCAGCAGTCACCTCACTTACAGCACACTGGTGATCTCAGCTATCATGTAGATAAGACACAGTATCCACCAGTCACCATAGAGGATTTCACGGTTTATCTACTAGGACCTCTGAACTATGATCTCGGGGTATTAGGGTCTGCTCCAGACCATTGCATCTATAGTCCATCTTCAGTGGATCTGCTAAAGTAATTCTGGCTTCTGGCTCATAGTGGGGTGTCCAATCTTCTGAGGTTGACCAAACAGGGGGGTTGGAACTGAGGAAATGGGGTTGGACTTACAAATATTTTGACCTACAGTAAACAGGGCAGAAAAGAAAAGAATTATCAGAATTTTTGGTGATTTTTTTTTTTTTTAATTTACATGTTATTACCTATATATTTTTTTTTTTTTTTAAAGTTAATAAAATTCCTGCAGTTCTGACTCTGGCCACTATGCCAAATTATAGGCTGAGACTTCCCATTTTCTGTAGGAGAGTTCTTTGCGGTAGTCACCTCACTTACAGCACACTAGTGCTGTCAGCTATCATGTATATGTAGATAAGGCCGCAGAATCCACCAGTCACCATAGAGGATTTCATAGGGTCTGCACCAGACCATTGCATCTATGGTCCATTTTCAAGGGGTCTGCTAAAGTGATTCCAGCTTCTGTCTAATAGTGGGGTGTCCATCAACTGAGGTTGACCGAATAGGGGGTTTGGGACTGAGCAAAAGGGGTTGGGCTTAAAAATACTTTGCCTTACAGTAGAGAGGGTAAAGGGGGGAGGCTCCTGCTGCAGCCAGTTTTTTATCGCCCAACATAGGACAATGAGAATGGACATGACTGATATCCAGAGACACTAGAGGAGACTTCTTACAATAGAAGACAAAATAGAACCAAGGGAAGGAGGAGACGAAGGGAAAAAGATCTGTGAATTTTGAAAACTTTTTGTGCAATTTCTGTGTTTAGTATTTTTTCTTGGGTAAATCTGCTTTAAAAATGTGGGAAATAGTAAACGAACGTCTCAAATTGGAGCTGAAATGCGAAGAGTTACTGCCCACTCTCTTATAACATGGAAACTATGCTGTGCGGTGCCTGATATAGCCTGTTCCCAGCTACCGAGAGTTGGCAACGACTTTGCCAAGTGAGTCCTAATTTCAGCCCTGGCCCTTCACAGTCAGTGAGCTTGGGGTGGCTGCAGCCAGCGGTGTAGATATCCTGTATACACGTCATTGCCATAGTAATGTGAAAACAGTCTGAAAATATTGGGGATGTTGAAACGTTCACTTTGCAACTTCTCAGGAACCGATTTACCGCGAAGGTTTTGTGGCCTGATGTTCTCTACATTGCTCAAAGTGCCAGGAGTGAAAAAAAAACAACTAGTGTTACCACGTTCACGTAGTCCAAGCCACACGGACGCAGCAGACGTCACTCCGCATCTCAGGATTTAGGTGCAGGATGTCAGATGTTTGGTACAAAAATACTCCAAACTAGGGTTGAGCGATCAGGATCGGATCACGATCGCGATCGGGATCAGCTAGAAAATGATCGAAAATTGGATTTTGAAATCTCAAGATCGGCTCAACCCCACTGCATATATAATATACAATTAGGGTTGAGCGATCGGGTCGGGAAAGATCGGATCCCGATCGGCGATCGAGCAAACTTCACGAGCGCGGTCGGCTGGGAAATGAACGAAATCGGATCCTAAAATCTCAAGATCAGCTCAACCCTACTCAAAACTCAAGGTGGGAGCTAAAATTGACACCTGGAAATTTATCCTACAAAGGTGATGACCTATAGTTAGGAAAGACCATTAAGATAATTTGGGCTGACTCTTGGCACCCTCACGATCACCTGTTTGAAGGCCCATTGTGACTAGAGATGGGTAGACCAATTCATAACAGATGGTTTTGTTACTATTTTTACCAAAATTTTGGATTTGGTTTGTGAATCCAGCAAAATCGCAGCCAGCTGACTAGCAGTCTTGGATCTTATGTAGCCACTACGACCCAAGCACAAGCCTCAGTGGTGATGGTGAACGGCATGGGAACAAGACCGAAATCCTGGAAGATACCATGGTGGAGCCCAAGAAAAGTGAGTACATTTTTTAAAAAAATTTACTCACTTTTCTTGGGCTCCTCCATGGTATCCTCCAGGATTTTGGTCTTGTTCCAAGGACGTTCACCATCATAACACCTTCCCTAGTGTTCAGATATTATACTCTGGGCCTGGCACGTCCGATTTGGACCAAACAAGTTCAGCGTGAAATAAATTTACACGAGGAACCCCATGAGTGTTGACGAAGCAAATCTCATGAGGTTCCTCAATCACTAATAATGACCTCCTCAATGTTTGCCTGTGTCCACCTCAATCAGTGGGAGATGACTAGTCATTGCCATACTTGACTGGTTTATGGTGGATGTAATGCTTTACTGCTGCCATGTTCTCTCAGGCTATGCCCGTCAGCCCTTCCCATGACCTGGCCCACCGTCTTGCCTCTTCTTTCTTGACGTTATCCATACACTGTGAAACTTTTGGTCTTAGATCGGTGAAGCCTACTGAGTCTCAGGATATTCCCTTCTGCTTTTCAGGATTTTTCTTATAAGATTACCGGCCAAACAGCTTTCCCCGCTGCTGCTGAATTCCTGGCTTTTTGACCACAACAAGTCAGTGAAACGTTCCAGTTGTCTCCAGCGCCAGGAAAATAGAAAGCACTGACAAGAAATGGTTCCAGGAAGGATTAGAAAGCCTCATGACGACACGGCGAAAGCTTCCAAAAATGGCTGAAGACTAATATTCTGGATCGACTTAGAATGGCCTCATACAGGGATGAGCATACCGTATGAACAGCTTGTATAGGAGCCCAGTTGGTTGGAACCCACTGCTACCTTAAACACCTCCTGTCAGGAGCAAATGTAGACCCTCACCACCTACGGATCATAGTCGTGGTGTCTGTCCTGTAGCCTGGAGTATATCATGTCGATGGAAGTTACTCCTGGCCACAACTGGTTTGATGGGCCTCACTAGTCTTTTGCAGTTTTAGATCATCCCTTGTCATACCTGTTGACCTGATATGGACCTATGGATTATGTCAACTGGAGCAAGCCTTAAATAATTCGCCAACAGTCACAGTCTCCACTGATCTCCTGGGTGTTGTTTCTCAACCAAGCAGCTTCCAAGGTTGCACAACCACTTCTGTTCTTGGCCACTCCTGACTCTATGTCACACGGAGTCCTCTCTACGTTGTCTTCATTAAACCAGTGTCGATCGATTTGCTATATCATCGATCAGCAGTTGTTCTAGGCCTCTGAATTGGCCCCTGTAAAAGAAGCCATAGAGTATTGTAGACTGATGGTAGATTATCACGTCTTGCCCGGGCGTCTTCTGCTGCTGTTGACCACCACTGGTCTAAACCCCTTTCCCAATGTGCTCTTTTGAGATAGCGCTCTGCCTCTATATACAGCTAAACTTCCTATATACACATTGACACAAAGAACCACTGAATAGGCTTCCATATTGGACCATGTATGTCCTAAGTCCAAACAAAAAGTGAGCACATAAACTATGACTATTTTTGTGGGTACAGAATACGTTTAGCGTTGTATTTTGTGATGTCCACCTATTAGTGCTGTATCCTGAACAAACGGCGCCACAGACCCTACTTCTCACCCCAATGCTACCTACAGGCCACGACTTCTACAACCTCATAAACCCCTCGACTAGGAGCGGATATGAGGAAATGGCTGTTGCACTGAAGCGGGGATGGCTTTGTTTCTTGGTGCACTGTTTAGACTGTCACTTTGCTGTTACCAATAATTCCGTCTTTCAACAAGTCGGTGTCTTGCAAACTTTCACACGTAGATCTTTCAGGTCCGGGCCTAGTCACAGGCTGCATTTACATAGCGAGGCCTCCAACATGAGGCGAATCAAAGGCCTTTCAGGAGATTTCACGACTCTGACTAATTTAGTTGCAACAACTGCTGCTTCGGGACAGACTCTATTCACATGGAAAACGCTTCCCCCCTGAACAAATGAACAGAGTCCAGAGATGCATAAATTGTCACCAGTGTGAAAACATTTCCACCTCGGCCCAGAGAATCCTCTGCTCTTCATGGGCTCCATACAGAGGCGAGGGCCACCGCAGACAAAAGCTCTCCTGTCACCACAGATCTATAGAAGCCACAGACTGACCATTTGCTGGATTACCGCTCAGCACCAGGGTGCCAAAGTTCATTAACTCTTTAGTGATCTTCCTCTTGAGATGCACAGAGGGGGGTGTCTGACATGATACATGATTTGCAACGTGGCCGAAGAAGACAAAGATTTCAGCTCGGCCCTGTATGTTCTTGACGCGACACACACAGGCGCCTCTATGGTTGTTCCTCGAAGGCCTCTATTTAAAGGAACGCACTCTCGGTCATATGGGTCATTTTTAGGAATTAAAGGAAACATAGATTTTGGGGGTGGCAGGAAACTAGGACTTGGACTATAGGACTTTGTTTAAAGGGAACTGGTCGCATTCAAGATGGTAGGGCCAAAAATATATGGGGGTCCTATGAGGTGTAGAGACCAACCCTTGTGTCCAAGCCTGTGACTGTTAGTATAAAGTCGCCACCACCTGTGTTCACACGACCTCCTAGAACTATTAGTATTAGGCACCACCCACCACCCCTTGTGTCCACGCCCCTTCCGTGACTATTAGTATTAGGCACCACCTCCTGTGTCCACACAATCTCCTGTGACTGTTAGTATTAGGCACCACCCCTCGTGGCCACACCCTCTCCTTGGCTGTTAGTATTAGGCACCACCCTCTGAGTCCACGTGACCTCCTATACCTGTTAGTATTAGGCACCACCCCCTGTGTCCACGTGACCTCTTATACCTGTTAGTATTAGGCACCACCTCCTGTGTCCACGTGACCTCCTATACCTGTTAGTATTAGGCACCACACCCTGTGTCCACGTGATGTCCTGTACCTGTTAGTATTAGCCACCACCCCCTGTGTCCACGTGACCTCCTATACCTGTTAGTATTAGCCACCACCCCCTGTGTCCATGTGACCTACTATACCTGTTAGTATTAGGCACCACCCCCTGTGTCCACGTGACCTCCTATACCTGTTAGTATTAGGCACCACCCCCTGTGTCCACGTGACCTCCTATACCTGTTAGTATTAGGCACCACCCCCTGTGTCCACGTGATCTCCTATACCTGTTAGTATTAGGCACCACCCCTTGTTTCTACGTGACCTCCTATACCTGTTAGTATTAGGCACCACCCCCTGTGTCCACGTGACCTCCTATACCCGTTAGTATTAGGCACCACCCCCTGTGTCCACGTGATCTCCTATACCTGTTAGTATTAGGCACACTCCCTGTGTCCACGTGACCTCCTATACCTGTTAGTATTAGGCACACTCCCTGTGTCCACGTGATTTCCTATACCTGTTAGTATTAGGCACCACCCCCTGTGTCCATGTGATCTCCTATACCTGTTAGTATTAGGCACCACCCTCTGTGTCCACGTGACCTCCTATACCTGTTAGTATTAGGCACCACACCCTGTGTCCACGTGACCTCCTGTACCTGTTAGTATTAGGCACACTCCCTGTGTCCACGTGATTTCCTATACCTGTTAGTATTAGGCACCACCCCCTGTGTCCATGTGATCTCCTATACCTGTTAGTATTAGGCACCACCCTCTGTGTCCACGTGATCTCCTATACCTGTTAGTATTAGGCACCACCCCTTGTTTCTACGTGACCTCCTATACCTGTTAGTATTAGGCACCACCCCCTGTGTCCACGTGACCTCCTATACCCGTTAGTATTAGGCACCACCCCCTGTGTCCACGTGATCTCCTATACCTGTTAGTATTAGGCACACTCCCTGTGTCCACGTGATTTCCTATACCTGTTAGTATTAGGCACCACCCCCTGTGTCCATGTGATCTCCTATACCTGTTAGTATTAGGCACCACCCTCTGTGTCCACGTGACCTCCTATACCCGTTAGTATTAGGCACCACCCCCTGTGTCCACGTGATCTCCTATACCTGTTAGTATTAGGCACACTCCCTGTGTCCACGTGACCTCCTATACCTGTTAGTATTAGGCACACTCCCTGTGTCCACGTGATTTCCTATACCTGTTAGTATTAGGCACCACCCCCTGTGTCCATGTGATCTCCTATACCTGTTAGTATTAGGCACCACCCTCTGTGTCCACGTGACCTCCTATACCTGTTAGTATTAGGCACCACCCCCTGTGTCCACGTGACCTCCTGTACCTGTTAGTATTATGAAAGCATGGGTGGCACACATCTCCATGCTATTATT
This sequence comes from Leptodactylus fuscus, assembly GCF_031893055.1. Taxonomy (NCBI): domain Eukaryota; kingdom Metazoa; phylum Chordata; class Amphibia; order Anura; family Leptodactylidae; genus Leptodactylus; species Leptodactylus fuscus. The sequence continues at coordinate 11,277,887 of NC_134271.1, read as the reverse complement.
CCATGTACCCATTGCTACACACATCAGTGGACATTTAGCCTTAGGGTTAGTAATTCCAAGCCCTCAGAAGAGACAGCAGAGACAGAGTTAATGTCACTTTATCTTTCCTTGAGTCGAGCCTGTTCTGTACCAGCAAGGGCGGCTATCTCTACAAGGCTAAATTCAGTCTCGGGATCTTGAATTCACATCCTTTCGATGGTGAACTTTGGTCCATGGATGCAAACCACCCACACTGTGTACGAGGACCCCCAGAAATAGCCCTGGCCTCGCGGATTTCTCAGGATCCAGAATAGACATATTTCCGCTGGTCATTATTGAGATATAGATTTGGCTCAATGAGAACTTGTCAGCTGCAGAAACATCTGTCCCCGGGAACTCCTTCCATGGATCCTGGAGCTCACGTCCGTCTCGGCATATATTGTCCACTTTACAACACATAATAGTTCATGTCCTTCACATGGGTCAATAATAGCAGTAATATTACCATGGTGCCCTGGGATCGTCTGCTGGTGCCCCCTCTTCCTATATGAAGTACTGGAGATACTTGGATAATACCACCATACAGTGACCATATAATGTAATAATAGTGCAATACAACCATTGGAAGATAACGTGTTTGACTCAGAATTGGGTAGCCAAAAGCCCCATGTGGACTGAGCAGCGGTGTGTATGTATGGTGACCACTCCATTCACTTCTATGTGGTGGACCGGGTACTGTACGGAGAGCTGTCCACTGCTCCATTCACATGGGGCCCTTGGATACTCCCATTCTTGTGATCAATAAGCATGCATACCTCCCAACTTTCAAGGACTGAAAGAGCAAGAAAATTCAAAATTTGCATCGAATTTGCATATAGTAAGCCTCATCATTAGCGGAGCCCATTTCCACTTTGGCTATGCCCATTCCCATCACCATCCCTTTGGGTATAACTCTCCTGTAGTGGTCCTGACACTGTATCATACACCTTGTGGTCCCCACACAGGATAATGTTCCCTTTAACATATACCCTATGGTATAATGCCCCTCCCCCCTCATTGGCCTCCACATTATAATATCCATCTGAATATCCCTCCCACATTATAATACCCCTCTGAATATATTCTCACACTATAATGCACCCGCATATGTCTCCACAACATTATAGGCCCCTGAATATGCTGACGCATTATAATGTCCTCCTCCTGATGCCCCCTCATGATAATGTCCACCTAAATATACCCTGGGTCACGATGTAAAATATCTAATGGGGTCCCTACTTACTATGTAGTATCTTATGTGGTAGAGAGGTCTTTGGGCCCCCAGAGGCTTCAGGGCCCAGTAGCAATTGCTATCTCTGTACCAGTGGCGTAACTATTACCAGTGGGGCTCCGTGGCAAACTTTTGACATGCCCCCCCCTCGTCCAACACAGTATTATGCCGCATAGTGGCCCCTGTATACAGTATTATGCCCATAGTGGCCCCTGTATACAGTATTATGCCCCATAGTGACCCCTGCACACAGTATTATGCCCCATAGTGGCCACTGCACACGGTATTATGCCCCATAGTGGCCCCTGTACACAGTATTATGCCCCATAGTGGCCCCTGTACACAGTATTATGCCCCATAGTGGCCCCTGCACACAGTATTATGTCCCATAGTGGCCCCTGTACACAGTATTATACCCCATAGTGGCCCCTGCACACAGTATTATGTCCCATAGTGACCCCTGCACACAGTATTATACCCCATAGTGGCCCCTGCACACAGTATTATACCCCATAGTGGCCCCTGTACACAGTATTATACCCCATAGTGGCCCCTGTACACAGTATTATGTCCCATAGTGTCCCATAGTGGCCCCTGCACACAGTATTATGTCCCATAGTGACCCCTGCACACAGTATTATACCCCATAGTGGCCCCTGCACACAGTATTATACCCCATAGTGGCCCCTGTACACAGTATTATACCCCATAGTGACCCCTGCACACAGTATTATACCCCATAGTCGCCCCTGCACACAGTATTATACCCCATAGTGGCCCCTGCACACAGTATTATGTCCCATAGTGACCCCTGCACACAGTATTATACCCCATAGTGGCCCCTGCACACAGTATTATACCCCATAGTGGCCCCTGTACACAGTATTATACCCCATAGTGACCCCTGCACACAGTATTATACCCCATAGTCGCCCCTGCACACAGTATTATACCCCATAGTGGCCCCTGCACACAGTATTATGCCCCATAGTGGCCCCTGCACACAGTATTATGTCCCATAGTGTCCCATAGTGGCCCCTGCACACAGTATTATGTCCCATAGTGTCCCATAGTGGCCCCTGCACACAGTATTATGTCCCATAGTGGCCCCTGCACACAGTATTATGCCCCATTGTGGACACCCATGAACGATTATTATACTCTGGGGTCTTTTCCCGGTCATGTGACGTCAGGGAGCGTCCAGAAGTAGGCCCGAACCTGCACGGAGCCCGGAGAGGTAAGTAACATGTTCTTTTATGTTCTCTTACCACCCCTGGACCTCCGGTCATTATACTCGGGGATCTGAAAAGACCCCCGGGTATAATAATGATGTTTGTGGGGCCTGTGGCGTCACTTACCGATCCCGGCCACTGTCAGGATCGGTAAGTAAATAGGGACCGTTACTGGCTGGAGTAAGTCCGGATGGCAACAGCCTATTAAGAAAAGCAAAAAAAACGCAGCGTTAGCGGCTGTCACCGGTCCTCTAATGTCCAGGGCCCTGTGGCAGCCGCTACCGCTGCTACCCCGGTAGTTACGCCACTGCTCTGTACCTTCTATAGCTGCCCCCATGATGGGAAACTTAATACATCTCCATCCCTAACATAGAGCCTGATAGCGCCCCCTAAAACCAACATAAGGCTCTTCCATCTCCCCATGTTTGGATATGTAGTATTATGGGGCACAACCGCCATCTTTGTTGCCCCTAGCAACCAATTACAGTGCAGCTTTCATTTTCTATTCTGCCCCTGAAGTCTGCCCTCAGATTGGATGCTAGGGGCCACAGAGAGGTCTTTGTCCTGATAATTCGGCCCCCGTGTCTTATGACATTTGCTCCTGGTGTCCGCAGTTTAGGACAATGCACAGAGAAGGGGATGGCAGGAAGTTTATTCTGATCAGGATATCCCTCCATGATGCCGAAAATATGACTGGAATGGATAATGAGCCAGTCGGGGGGATGAGAGGAAATGATATGTCAGCTTGCGGACGATGGGGCTCTGTCACATTTCGCTGCCATTTGCCTCTTATCTGCAGGAAACCGTGAGATGGTGACTCATGGCCGGGCATCACCTCGTATTCGGAGGTTAAATTATCATGGTAACGGTGGTGAATGTCAATGTATGTGATGGAGACGAGGCCTCCAGGGTGGCCCAAAATGTGGAGGTAGAGGAAGGTGCTGGAACTCCTAATAATAATACACACCGTGATGTCACAGTACAGGATAATACACACAGTGATGTCACAGTACAGAGATAATACACACAGTGATGTCACAGTACAGAGATAATACACACAGTGATGTCACAGTACAGAGATAATACACACAGTGATGTCACAGTACAGGATAATACACACAGTGATGTCACAGTACAGGATAATACACACAGTGATGTCACAGTACAGAGATAATACACACAGTGATGTCACAGTACAGAGATAATACACACAGTGATGTCACAGTACAGAGATAATACAGACAGTGATGTCACAGTACAGGATAATACACACAGTGATGTCACAGTACAGAGATAATACACACAGTGATGTCACAGTACAGAGATAATACACACAGTGATGTCACAGTACAGAGATAATACACACAGTGATGTCACAGTACAGAGATAACACACACCGTGATGTCACAGTACAGGATAATACACACAGTGATGTCACAGTACAGGATAATACACACAGTGATGTCACAGTACAGGATAATACACACAGTGATGTCACAGTACAGGATAATACACACAGTGATGTCACAGTACAGAGATAATACACACAGTGATGTCACAGTACAGAGATAATACACACAGTGATGTCACAGTACAGAGATAATACACACAGTGATGTCACAGTACAGAGATTATACACACAGTGATGTCACAGTACAGAGATAATACACACAGTGATGTCACAGTACAGGATAATATACACAGTGATGTCACAGTACAGGGATAATACACACAGTGATGTCACAGTACAGAGATTATACACACAGTGATGTCACAGTACAGAGATAATACACACAGTGATGTCACAGTACAGGATAATACACACAGTGATGTCACAGTACAGAGATAATACACACAGTGATGTCACAGTACAGGGATAATACACACAGTGATGTCACAGTACAGAGATAATACACACAGTGATGTCACAGTACAGGATAATACACACAGTGATGTCACAGTACAGGATAATACACACAGTGATGTCACAGTACAGGATAATACACACAGTGATGTCACAGTACAGGATAATACACACAGTGATGTCACAGTACAGAGATAATACACACAGTGATGTCACAGTACAGAGATAATACACACAGTGATGTCACAGTACAGAGATAATACACACAGTGATGTCACAGTACAGAGATAATACACACAGTGATGTCACAGTACAGAGATAATACACACAGTGATGTCACAGTACAGGGATAATACACACAGTGATGTCACAGTACAGAGATAATACACACAGTGATGTCACAGTACAGGATAATACACACAGTGATGTCACAGTACAGGATAATACACACAGTGATGTCACAGTACAGGATAATACACACAGTGATGTCACAGTACAGGATAATACACACAGTGATGTCACAGTACAGAGATAATACACACAGTGATGTCACAGTACAGAGATAATACACACAGTGATGTCACAGTACAGAGATAATACACACAGTGATGTCACAGTACAGAGATAATACACACAGTGATGTCACAGTACAGAGATAATACACACAGTGATGTCACAGTACAGGATAATATACACAGTGATGTCACAGTACAGGGATAATACACACAGTGATGTCACAGTACAGGATAATATACACAGTGATGTCACAGTACAGGGATAATACACACAGTGATGTCACAGTACAGAGATAATACACACAGTGATGTCACAGTACAGGATAATATACACAGTGATGTCACAGTACAGGGATAATACACACAGTGATGTCACAGTACAGAGATAATACACACAGTGATGTCACAGTACAGGGATAATACACACAGTGATGTCACAGTACAGAGATAATACACACAGTGATGTCACAGTACAGGATAATACACACAGTGATGTCACAGTACAGGATAATACACACAGTGATGTCACAGTACAGGATAATACACACAGTGATGTCACAGTACAGGATAATACACACAGTGATGTCACAGTACAGGATAATACACACAGTGATGTCACAGTACAGAGATAATACAGTGATGTCACAGTACAGGGATAATACACACAGTGATGTCACAGTACAGAGATAATACACACAGTGATGTCACAGTACAGAGATAATACACACAGTGATGTCACAGTACAGGATAATACACACAGTGATGTCACAGTACAGGATAATACACACAGTGATGTCACAGTACAGAGATAATACACACAGTGATGTCACAGTACAGAGATAATACACACAGTGATGTCACAGTACAGAGATAATACACACAGTGATGTCACAGTACAGAGATAACACACACCGTGATGTCACAGTACAGAGATAATACACACAGTGATGTCACAGTACAGGATAATACACACAGTGATGTCACAGTACAGGATAATACACACAGTGATGTCACAGTACAGAGATTATACACACAGTGATGTCACAGTACAGAGATAACACACACCGTGATGTCACAGTACAGAGATAATACACACAGTGATGTCACAGTACAGAGATTATACACACAGTGATGTCACAGTACAGAGATAACACACACCGTGATGTCACAGTACAGGATAATACACACAGTGATGTCACAGTACAGAGATAATACACACAGTGATGTCACAGTACAGGGATAATACACACAGTGATGTCACAGTACAGAGATAATACACACAGTGATGTCACAGTACAGGATAATATACACAGTGATGTCACAGTACAGAGATAATACACACAGTGATGTCACAGTACAGGATAATACACACAGTGATGTCACAGTACAGAGATAATACACACAGTGATGTCACAGTACAGAGATAATACACACAGTGATGTCACAGTACAGAGATAATACACACAGTGATGTCACAGTACAGAGATAACACACACCGTGATGTCACAGTACAGGATAATACACACAGTGATGTCACAGTACAGGATAATACACACAGTGATGTCACAGTACAGAGATTATACACACAGTGATGTCACAGTACAGAGATAACACACACCGTGATGTCACAGTACAGAGATAATACACACAGTGATGTCACAGTACAGAGATTATACATACAGTGATGTCACAGTACAGAGATAACACACACCGTGATGTCACAGTACAGGATAATACACACAGTGATGTCACAGTACAGGATAATACACACAGTGATGTCACAGTACAGGATAATACACACAGTGATGTCACAGTACAGGATAATACACACAGTGATGTCACAGTACAGGATAATACACACAGTGATGTCACAGTACAGGATAATACACACAGTGATGTCACAGTACAGGATAATACACACAGTGATGTCACAGTACAGGATAATACACACAGTGATGTCACAGTACAGGATAATACACACAGTGATGTCACAGTACAGGATAATACACACAGTGATGTCACAGTACAGAGATAATACACACAGTGATGTCACAGTACAGAGATAATACACACAGTGATGTCACAGTACAGAGATAATACACACAGTGATGTCACAGTACAGAGATAATACACACAGTGATGTCACAGTACAGAGATAATACACACAGTGATGTCACAGTACAGAGATTATACACACAGTGATGTCACAGTACAGAGATAATACACACAGTGATGTTACAGTACAGGATAATATACACAGTGATGTCACAGTACAGGGATAATACACACAGTGATGTCACAGTACAGGATAATACACACAGTGATGTCACAGTACAGAATAATACACACAGTGATGTCACAGTACAGGATAATATACACAGTGATGTCACAGTACAGGGATAATACACACAGTGATGTCACAGTACAGAGATTATACACACAGTGATGTCACAGTACAGGATAATACACACAGTGATGTCACAGTGCAGGGATAATACACACAGTGATGTCACAGTACAGGATAATACACACAGTGATGTCACAGTACAGGATAATACACACAGTGATGTCACAGTACAGGATAATACACACAGTGATGTCACAGTACAGGATAATACACACAGTGATGTCACAGTACAGGATAATACACAGTGATGTCACAGTACAGGATAATACACACAGTGATGTCACAGTACAGGATAATACACAGTGATGTCACAGTACAGGATAATACACACAGTGATGTCACAGTACAGAGATAATACACACAGTGATGTCACAGTACAGGGATAATACACACAGTGATGTCACAGTACAGGGATAATACACAGTGATGTCAGAGCTACTTTGGTGGTTATATTTATGGTTGTACATAGAATTTTAGATAGTTTTGGACATAATATGTTTCATTTCCTGATCATCTTCTAGATATTTGCTTGCTGTCAGTGAACTGAAAAAGAATAAGCATTTTCATTTATCCCCTATCATTGGTTGGTGCTGCTCACTCAGATGATGGGTTATACAATGTATCAGTGCAGTAAATACAAATACACCAATATTTTGGCTTCCTTCACCTCAATTATTTTGCTATTACTTACATTAATACATTGTAACAAATAACAGTAGCGTAAAAGCAAGATTATTGGATTAGGTTAGTATATGTCTATAGCACAGTATATGCTTATAGGTCAGTACAGTATATGCTTATAGGTCAGTATATGTTTATAGGTCAGTATATGTTTATAGGTCAGTATATGTATATAGGTCAGTATATGTATATAGGTCAGTATATGTTTATAGGTCAGTATATGTCTATAGGTCAGAATATGTCTATAGGACAGGCCGGCTATCATAGTGTAATTGTGTGTTGTGAACATGTAGGTGTCTCATGGCGTCACATTGAGGGGATTTCTAGAACGTTCTCCAGTTTGGCAGGACCTAGGACTGATTCCTGGGGGTCACGTGGGTTGGGTAGTGAAGCTGTTGAGAGTTGTGGAAGGAAGAGTGCTCGCTGCGACTACTTATAGAAGGGATGAGAGGAGGAAATCCTGCCGGGCGCTGCTCCATCAGGGGCCTTTGTTAGGTCCATGTCCCACCTTGCAGGGGCCGTGAGCATTCCTCAGGCTTCCTTTCACTTTTCTTATGAGTACAGCCCCAGTCACATGTTGCAGATCTTCATCCTTGTGTCCAGATTTTGAGAGCAGGGGTCAAAACTTCAAGCTACTGGGCCACAATGCAAAATCTATAATGGGGTCCCACTTACCATGTGCCATTTATAGTCTCCATTGCAATAAATTAGGCTGAGTTGCAGTACCACTCCCAACCTGTGGACAAATGTGGCGCTGTTCTCAGCAGCAAGGCCAGAAGCCAGATCATATCAGGGGACTCTGCTTCTGACCTTCACTTGCCAGACTTGTTGTATGGGTCAGGTTTACACAACCAATCATAATTGGGTTGCTGGAGGGGTCAGACGGTAATCTTCCCAGTCTAACCTGCCTGGGTACAAGGTAGTAAAACTGACAACAGGGTGAGAAATATTTGTCATTTCAGTAGACAGACGAGCTCTGTGAATGCAAAGTAAGTCAAGCATGGAGAGGCAAGGCTCTGACATCTATGGTCTCCAAGTCGTGGCCCTCCAGAAGTTATACAACTACAACTCTCAGCATGCAACAACTGTATATGTCCACATCTTGGGGACCGCCGGTTCACGGCCGGTGACATCATACCCATTCATCATATGGCCTGTGTGTAGCTCAGTCCCTTTGAAGTGAATGAGTTTGAGTTCCTATAGCTTGGACAGCCACTGTGCTTGGGGTTCATCAATCTAACTCACTGCATTGCTCAGCCGATGTATCTCCATGGTAAGCGACTACAAACCAACCCAGTGTAGTCAGATCTTGCCGCATCACACTCCTATCATTTGTACCCTATTTCGGACATGTTTTCCGTTTGCTAGAGGACAGATAAGGGGTCCATTGAATATTTATAGTGTATTTATAGATATATAGCTCTGCATAGGAACTGCATACACAAAACGGTTGGATGTTTTATATGCATATCACATCACTGATTTATTTTTTTTTTCAACAAAGCTTAAAATAGAGACTTTTGCCCCAGTCTTTCATTGTATATATTTGCGCCCTTCTGAATTCATTACCTCTGCCCCTAAACGGGGCCAAACAATCCCATCAGAAGACATTCCAAGTGCCTGAAGCTTTCCAAACTGTTTGATTTGTCATTTTTTGAAGAAATGTAGAGCCATCAGCGGCCTATTGTGGATTTACTACATAAGGACATGTTAATACAGGAGATGTCTGTTTATTACACTCCGCAGACAGAGAGGGAAATTCCACTCATGTCTGCAGGACGCTGTATACACTCTGTACTAACACCGTGGCTGCACCTCCTGTATATACAGTATATAGCACTGTGATCCCTATCCCTACACAGGGAGATCTGCAGTCAGGAGCCATTGGGGGTGAAGAGGTCGCCCCGACACTGATATGAGAGAGGTCCGCTGCAAGCTCTGGGTGTCTGTACATTTGGATCTCACCTCGGGCAAAAAATATTTTATATGTATTGTGCTGTGGATTTCACGGTATGATTTAGATGGGAGCCCTGATATAGATTTTGCAAAAGAATGGGGCATGATGACATCCAACATGAATTAGGCGTAGGGGAATAGTAGAGACGCCCCTATATACAGATGGTCAGCCAGTCCTCGAAATCGATGACATTCCTCTAATACCAGTTAAGGTCCAGTTAGGACACCAGTGAAGTCGTCACTATGGAGTAGTATGGGGCAGTCAGCAGCGCGTAGAATCAGCGTGCAAAATTGGATTGTTATATACCATACAAAAAAAAAAAAGTGCTGAGCTCATGGAATCATATGGCATAGATGACTCAGCAATCTAGTAAACACTGCCCCTAGTGGTGGACATGGAAATAGCAAGTAATATTGGATTGCACTTATAGTGAATATGTATGTATACGGTATATACAGTATATACACACAGATTTCACGCCAGTTCGTGTGGAGCCGATCTATAGGAAATACACGAGTATTGTGTAAAACAATGGAGACTTGCGTAAAGTCTATTAGAAGATTGCTACATTTTTCTCTGCAAAACTTTATTTACCTGAAACAGAGGATCACTTTATACACAAGGCCATGTATAATTCTCTAAAATAAGATTATCCCCCCCCCCCCCCCCCGGCCAAGATTACTGCGCTTCAAACCAGTTTAACCAGGAGTTATGGGTGGCTGCCTTATAGGGGGTCATTTGCAGCGAGACGTTCCCAATTCAATCAATGATTTGGTTCCAGGTTGTATCGCTGGCGGTCGCACGGATAATCAGAGTCAGACGCTCGCCCCAGAAAAGAAGTGGAAACATATGATTCAGGCCAGGAGAGGGGGGGAAAGCGGGTTATTAGGGGGGCCTAGGGATCATGGCTGCAGGGGGAAGTTGCACTGGATAGGGGGCATTGCCCTGAAAGGGTTAAACGCTATCTGTCAGGGAAGGGGTTAAGCCTGCAAGAATGTCTGAATGAAGCTTTGATGGGCGGCTGATAAGACAGGCCTTTGTCCTACTTCCTCCTCACATCACTAGCTGAGTGCCATGCTGGCTTTTATGAATGGCCGGGCCTAGGCCGCCCCTGATTTGCTGAGCTATTTGCAGCCTGAACAAATAGGAGGCCGCTGTATGCAGCAGATTATCCGCAGCTGATAGCAAATTCACCTCTCATGAGCCCTAATCCAGATGCGGCTGCTGTGGAATCCGCTGGGAGTTGTAGTCCTACGGCCCAATGGCTATAATACGTGTTTTCTGTTTAGTAGAATTTGCTGGAAAGTAAAAGATTTTATCATTTGCAAGTTTTTGTAACGGCCGACACTCATGGATCGAGGAGGACGTATCTCGAAAGTGGCCAAGAATATGCCTCAACTTGGCTGTGCCCTGCGCCACTTTTTTAGACAAGTGGGTGGAGCGTGGTGGCAATGTAGGTGGGGTTGGTTACGTACAGGGCCGAAGTGGATGATGTGGCGCCCTCACCATAAGGCTGTAACTTGAGATGGAACAGAAGATGTAGTCGTACCTGGAGCATTATGGAGGCCGAAGGTGTGGCCATCCACTACGGGGACACATTATAATTGTGGGGTCTGGTACAGATTTGGCATGGGGCCATTAGGTTATGCCTATGATGGATGACCCTAATACCGCAGGAACTTAACCCTATGATTGGATTTCTCCTTCACCAGTAGACAGTAGTCACATCATGGAGGACAGAGCGACATAGTGACGGAACCTTTACCATAGTTAGATCTAAGCTATAGTAATGCCCATCGGTCCCAAAATCCATAGATTGTCCAAGAATCAGAAACAGCGCCACCCTTGTCTATAGGCTCTGTAGGGTATTGCATCTCTCTAAAGTAAGTGTGGATTAGCTGCTGTACCAGAGACAGGCCTTGGACAAGGGGGGCGCTGTTTTTGGAATCCTTTTTTGTATTCTAGGATTTAACCTTCTTCATGTTCTTCCGAGACGTCTTGTACTATCCCTCTGTGGCCTCAG